>NC_064811.1:102615741-102718241 GCF_023721935.1 Panthera uncia
ATAATTTGGCTATTGTTGAGAGTGCTGCTATAAACATTGGGGTACAAGTGCCCCTATGCATCAGTACTCCTGTATCCCTTGGATAAATTCCTAGCAGTGCTATTGCTGGGTCATAGGGTAGGTCTATTTTCAATTTTCTGAGGAACCTCCACACTGTTTTCCAGAGCGGCTGCACCAATTTGCAGTCCCACCAACAGTGCAAGAGGGTTCCCGTTTCTCCACATCCTCTCCAGCATCTATAGCCTCCTGATTTGTTCATTTTGGACACTCTGACTGGCGTGAGTGACATCTGAGTGTGGTTGTGATTTGTATTTCCCTGATAAGGAACGATGTTGAACATCTTTTCATGTGCCTGTTGGCCATCCGGATGTCTTCTTTAGAGAAGTGTCTATTCATGTTTTCTGCCCATTTCTTCACTGGGTTATTTGTTTTTCGGGTGTGGAGTTTGGTGAGCTCTTTATAGATTTTGGATACTAGCCCTTTGTCCGATATGTCATTTGCAAATATCTTTTCCCATTCCGTTGGTTGCCTTACTAACAGCGTTTCTTAATCACCATGCCATCTAGCTGAGGAGGAAAGGGGGATAGGTACAGACCCAATTAAAACACCACAGACTCCACTGTTCTTACTGAGGTTCTGGAGTTTTTTGTAAATAAACACTTCAGTTTGTTCCATTCCTTTCGTGAATTTCTAGATTTCTAGAATGGTTGAGTTTAATTGCTTAGTCAGTATTTTCATTGGTGTTTGTCACAGTGGGTTCCTTGAATGCTTTACCATTCCAGAAGTCAATACTTCTGAAACGTATCTAAACTGTATCATATTATACACAGTTTTTTGAGTCTTATCTCTGGCTCGTCGTTAAGGCTGTGAAAGTTATCTGTGTTCTCTATAGCAATTGCTTGTTCTTTCTTTTAGTGTGCTGGTCCATTTTATGAATATACCATCACTTATTTATTCTATTGTTTATGGACATTTGTGATAGTTCCAATGGGTGGTTATATTATGAAAATTCTTATGGTTTTGGCAGATTGTTAAGTAGCAGAAGCAGAAATCCTGTGTCATAAAGTAGGAATAGATTTAGCAGTGGATATTGCCAAACACCTTTTTGAGTTGTTGTAAGAATTTGTCTCCCACCAGCAACTTATGATTATATTTATACTATTTTAATAATTATCATTAATTTTGAACATAAACATTTCAGTATAAGTTTACTAAACAAAGCTTATAGCAATTCAGTATATTTATCCTTTTCTTGAAAATGACAAGACCTTATAATGCTTTCTCAGTTAAGCTGTTCCCCATTTTGTTATTTAATGTTGTAGATTTGCCTTTTTATTTTTTTGACAGTCACACACACAAATACAATTTTTGATAGTCAATGGTAAATTAATTTGCTAATAGATTTTTCACTTTTTTGTTGTAATTGTTTATATCCTACTCTGTGCTTTTGGTTTCCCTATTCTTTGCCGAAGTACATCTTTTAGGAGATATTTTAATTAAAGTCTGTGGGTCACAAATTGTCACCATCTTTATTACCCTAAAATGTCTTAATTTTGCTTTCACTCTTTAATGGTAATTTGACCTACTTTATAATTCTTGAACAAAAATTATATTCCCTCAGCATTTTAAATATATTTCTTCATTTTCTGATGGCATCTATGATTACCACTTATAGTAATAGCGCTTGCTGTTAGTCTAAGTACTTAAAAAAAGTTTTTTTAATATTCTTTTATTTTTGAGAGAGAGAGAGAGAGCAAGCCAGGGAGGGGCAGCGAGCGAGGGAGACATAGACTCTGAAGCAGGCTCCAGGCTCTGAGCTGTCAGCACAGAGCACGATGCGAGGCTCGAGCCCACGAACCGTGAGATCATGACTGGAGCAGAAGTCAGACATCGCTTTACCGACTGAGCCACCCAGGCACCCCTAACCAATTACTTTTTAAGTGGTCTGTCTTTTCTTTCCGTTAGCTTTTAAAACATTTCCTTTTGTTTTCAACGATTTTCAGGTTTACTGTGATGTGTCTGTATTTTTCATTCTACTTAATAATCAGAATACGCTTCTTTTTTATTTTTTAAAGAAGCAGGCACCTTGGGGAAAGGTGTCTGCAACTCTTTTTTTTAAGCATATTTATTTATTTTGAGAGAGACAGAGAGAGAGAGAGAGAGCATGTGCAAGTGGGGAAGGGGCAGAGAGGGAAGGAGAGAGAGAGAATTCCAAGCAGGCTTCACACTGTCAACACTGAGCCCCATGCAGGGCTCAGTCCCACAAACCATGAGATCATGACCTGTGCCAAAATCAAAGTCAGATGCTCAACCTACTGAGCAACCCAGCATCATTTTTAATAGTCATACTTTTCCTTAATTCTAGATACATTTAAAATATTATCCTTTCCCTGCTTTCTTTTTTCTTGAAATGCCAATTAATTCAAGCTTTTCAATCTACCTCCTATGTATCACGACCAATTATTTTTATATCTTTACACATCTGTATGTTTTTTTTTGAGTGGTTTCCTCATTGTCATCATTCGCAAATTTTCTCTTCTGTTGTGAGCTGTCTAGAGTATGTTCTTTATTATGCGTGTATACATTTATTTCAGTAATTGTGTTCACTATCAGGATTTTACATTGATATATTTTTTTGCTTCATTTCTACCTTAATTTTTCATAATGCTTTATTTTTTATAAGATATTAAAGGTGGAATGAATTCCTTTATTTGTCCCTTTGAGGACCTAAATATGCTTCTTAAAAATTTAGTCTATTTCATATAATTATTTTATATGAACTTAATTAATATTCTGATTGTAGAATTTTGCCAGCTGTATTTATTAGAATTCTGTGTTTTTTTACATCTTGAAATTTTGGTTTGCAGCTTCATTTTGACAGAGAAATATTTTTTGTTTGTTCACATTCTTTCTTCACCCTTCTGTATAGCAATTAGACCCCCAAATGAGAACCAGGACTTATAGTTAATAATATTTGAGTGTTTCTGTTTGTAATTATGTCAAAGATGACATCAAATGAGTGGGTGGTTTAATTCAGTTCTGTATAGGAGGCTGTGTCTGCTTCTCCCTGCCCCCATAGGCTTAGAACTTGCTAAAACTATGACTTCAGGTTGTGGTCAGCAGCAGTTTCTTTGATTGTTTCCATGAGAGGGATTGAGGATGCTCCTTCTACAGCTAGATTCTCTCTGAGCTTGGATTCAGAAACTCTGTCATGAGGAACACTGAGTTCTCAGTACCTGCAAGAGCTGAGTTGCCTGTATTGACTTGTAGTTGGGCACCACGCTTGGCTTTGCATATTAATTCTATTTCTTGTGAAAGGAATTATTTGTCTTATTTTTTGACACTATGTTTTATTTTGTTTTAATTATGCTATATAGTGTTTCTGTAGAGTAGAAGTTGCCATGTATTGTCCTATTGTATTAGTTGCTCTAATACCTTGCACCTAGTAAGCTTGATTCTACCTTTGAGTCAATTTCCAAATTTCAAGTCATTTTTCGTCCTTGTCTGCTTGCTTTAGTTTTTCATTAAACAAACATTTCTCCTAATTATTAACAAATTAGTTGTCATACAGACTGTGTGTTGCAAGATATGAAAACTACAGTGACTTATTACATACGACACAGTTTAGGTGTCTCCCAAGTAATAGTCCTACAGTAGGCAAGAGGATGGAGCATGGTGGGTAGCTTTGCTATCCTCAACATTTGACTTCCACTCATAGATTATCTTCTAGCCAGCCAAAAGTGGCTATGTTTTCTGTATCTGAAAATGATATAGATCATTTTTGCTCAAATCCATAGGCCAGAAGCTTGTCACCTGGCCACATTTAGGTCGATGTTGGGAAATGTAGGATTTGGTTGTGTAGATCTGCATCGTGTTAAAAATATATTATTATAGGAAGAGAAAAGGATACTGGGAGACTATTAGTAATGTGCCATAGCCAACCTCTCTAATCATGGAAATATTCATATTTATCCTTCTCTTCATTCATTCACCATTTCCTAAGGAAGATTCACAAAATCCCTAGCCAGTTATTATTCAGCTCATTTCTTATTATTTGGGTTATATTCAGAATTCTTCACCAGGTCTGGATATGGATCTAATAATGTATAAAATAATAGATAATTACCAATAATCCTTGCCTTCCATATTCAGTAGTAGATAAGAAATAAGATAGCTACAAATTCCTATTTTGAAAAGGAAAAAAATAGAGAAAAGCATAGCTATAACAATAACGAGCCCTTGAGAAGCAACAATTGTGAAGATTCTCTGTCAAGCCATAGAATAAACTTTTTTGGTTAGCACCTGTTTCTGCTCTCCGGGAAGAACTCCTTTGTTCATTGTTCTCCATAAGAGCTAGGGACTCTTGTTTTTTCATTATTGCCTCTGGCCACATCCAAAGATTGCAGTGGGAGTGTGCATGCTTGGGGGCTGCACAATCTCTTTTTGTAGGTTAGAGGACTTTCTTTAGGAATAGAATAACTATAAACTTTCATAATATAGGCTTGCACTATCTTTGTCAATACACATACCTCAAAGCTTGTCTCTTTACTTGTAGTCAGTTTCACGTGAAGTAGCTACAGTCATGGGTCTTATCTAGTCATAGTGTTTTTAAACCTGCCCAAATCCTTTTTAGTTACTGGCCTCTGGAGCTGGACCGTCTCTCTCCCTCCATTTAATAGCAACTACCTTGAGGCTATCTGAAACAATAGGGATTCGAAAGCAGCACCTTCAGTCTAATCTGATCTAGGTCAGGTTCCATCTTCTGGCCAAGATCGCTTGGGTCAGAGCCCTCTAAAAAGGCTGAGGCCTCAGTCTTCATTTTGTTTAGGTTTAGCAAACTTGGCTTTCCCACACTAATGGGGTCAAAATTATTTGCCTCCCCTCATAGTTTGTTTAGATTGCAGGCTGCAGGCAGAGTCTCCATTATAAAAACATGTTTTCTATCATTTCTGCTTGAAACTACTCTTCATCAGAGTTTCTCTATTTCTCCTGTTACTTGTCGAAAAGCTTCAAACCATGAGTTAACATGCACCAATATTTTGAATTTTTCTGATGCATTAACGGAAGTACGACTCTAATGGCATTTGATTTTCTTTCTTAATTATCTGACAAAACACTTTCAACAAATTTGGACAATAGCTATAATGTAATAAGAATAAATGGATTTCTAGTCAGCTGTTTTTATATTCTCAGTACCTGTGCTTGCCTGCTAAACCAATTGTACTCATTTACTTTTACGTTCCTTCAGCACCCTCCTTGTTGCATTAATCTTTAATTAAACATCCATAACATACAATGATATTTTAAAAAGAGAGAGAGAGATAGATTAAGATTTACTTCCCTCTTACACAGTGGCTTAGATGTAGGCAGTTGATTCAGGGTGGGTAGTCATCTCTCCCATCCTCAACAAAGAGCTTTTATTGATGGAGTTAAGGCAGCTGCACTGGTTCTCACTGACTTCCAGCCAGTAGGAAAGCAGGAAAAAACAACAAAGTGCACATACAGTTGTTTCAAGGACCTGATTCAAAAGTAGCACAAATTTCTTTTGACCACATCCTATTGGCCAGAGTGTAGTCACATTACTACAACTAACCACAAGGAAGACTGAGGAATTTCTTTAGCAATGTGGCCATGTGCAAATTTATAACTCTATTACCATGAAGAAAGGGGAAAACAAATACTCAGGGTTAATCAAGAGCATTACACAGGGAGGCACCATTGCGTATATAAAAAACACAAAAAGTTTGGCACTAGGAAGCTCTGGTTTGATGTCAGGCATTTCACTTAGATAAAAGGAAACTATAAGGATTCCTTTCCACTAAATGCTCCTTCTAAGAATAAAATTTGTATCATAGCTCCAAAAATATCATCTGATCCTCTCCTCTTACAACCTTTTTTTGGATCAGGCTTACCTAGTTGGACAAATAGGATTACTTTTTTCAGAACTAGAAAATTGAAACAAGCCCAAAAAAGTGAACCAAGCAAATTTTTTCTTCCAGAATAGGAAACAGAAAATGTGCAAAAATATGATTATGCAGAGAAATCATGGCTGCTGATAGAACTGAATTGATTAAAGGGACAAAGACAAGAGCCCATGCATACCATAGAGGAGAGGGTGAAGAAGAGAATGATTGATGACTAATCTCCAATATTTCTGAGTCCTGATTCTGTAATCTGGGCTTTGTTTTTGTGATATTCTTCTATATCATGCAATGAACAATTTTTTCCCTTGAGCAATTTGATTTTTCCCCTTATCAGCAAATATTCTCTTATTTAATATTTCAATTCAGTATCACTGTAATTTCAAGATCTCTCCTTCTAACTCGGAGAAATACACAAACAAATATTGTAGTTCAGCCACTTAACTGAGTGCCACCAGAGAGGGAGAGATTTGTCTCAGAAGACCAGAGAAACTTGGTGTTGAAGGTGAGTGAGATTTTATCACTCAGAATAGGAAAGGCAAGAGGGCCCAGGGTAGGGCAGAATTTTTTAGGTGAGAGCATATTTATAGAGAAGAGAGTAATTACATGTGTTCAGAGTTTTATCTGTTCTGTAAATGTCAGTAAACACTGAGAAGTACTCTTTAAATTTTTTTTTTAATGTTCATTCATTTTGAGAGAGAGAGAGAGAGCATGGCGGGAGGGAGGGGCAGAGAGAGAGGGAGGCACAGTATCTGAAGCAGGCTCCAGGCTCTTAGCTGTCAGTACGGAGCCCTATGCGGGGCTTGAACTCATGAGCTGTGAGATCATGACCTGAGCTGAAGTAGGACACTTAACCTGCTGAGCCACCCAGGTGCCTGGAGAAGTACTCTTTTTAAGCTCAGAATTGGACATAGTATGGGTTTCAGATTTCTGTCCCAAGATATTTAGTTACTGGAAGTATTAGAAATGCCTTTATTAATATACAATATAGTGCTGTATAATTATATTAATCTACAATACAATATAGGATGATGATTAAGGGAGTGTTACATGATTTATGTGAAGTTCTACAAGTCTCTAGTCCTCTTTGTTTTATTTTGCTTTATGTAATATTAACCGAGGTATTAAATATGAAGAAAGAAAAAAGTATCCTTGTTTTTCCCTAAAAAAAAAATTCCTCTCTGAGTTTATTCTACATCTTTGACCATGTTACTACTTGTAAAACTGTGTGGCAAATAATGTACATGTTAAAAAAAATGTTTTGTGATATCAGTAGTTTTGTTTCCCTTAATTAGGAAGACTAGAGGTTCATTTTGGAAGTCAGAATGACTTCTGCTTCAAACAGACAAATCTCATCACTAATTGGCAGGCTGTAGTCAATTAATATCCTATATGACAGACCAGGTGGCCAGATCCTGGGATAAATTTCAAAAGAAAGTACACAAATGAAAATAAATATGTACCTTCCCATCTGGCAGACTGAAGGATTTGGAAGAAGTGCCACAGTGGTTATTGGCTTATTGTTAGATAGAAGATCATGGCTGTTTAATGTACTATATTAACTACAGTTGTGTTCAGTTTGATTGTCTTCAAAGATGAAACTTGGAACATTCACATGATAATTAAATCTCAGTTTCTGATAACTACTAGGGAAATAGAGTTTGTTACCTAAATACCAAAGAAAATGTAAACATGTTTCAACTTCTTCAAAGTTTGTTTTCAAAAAGATACTTGTTCTTAAGCTGGAAAGATACTGGAATACCTTTCTTCTGAGCTTCCTGCTGATATATACAAAAGCCTACTTGGTATCTCCATTTGTCTCTCTCACTTAACATGTTCAAGACTGTGCTTTCAATCTTACTACCTAAGTGCACTTTTGATCTTACTTACCTACAGCTGATCCAATATTTTCCTTATTTCAGTGAATGGTTCCTCTATGTGCCTAGGTGCATAAACCAAAAGCCTACAAATAATCCTTGATACTGGTCCTTCTCTTATATACACATCCATTTCATCTCCAAAACCTAGACAGTCTATTCTACTTACATAGAATTTTTCACAAATCTGTACTTTTTTCCTTGGTCATTGTCACCATTTTATTGTAAGCTTTACCTCTTTCCTGGATGATTAAAATAACTTCTCAATTCTCCCTGCTTCCATTCCTTCTAATATCAATCTGATCTATACATGGTTGTCAGAGTGTCTCTGAAATATTTTTAGATCAGTTTTATCTTTTAATCAATCTCTTAGGTTGTCATCTTATTACACTAGGAAAGAAGACATAATTCTTCGTCCTGTGTGTTCTGTTCCTTGCTGGCTCCTCTAAACTCTTCTCATTACACTGTTCTCCTTCCACTCAAGGATAAACTTAGGGTGGAGGAGAGTGATGGGGTTTTAAAAGCATTTATTGAACAAATCGTTTATAACTGGAATTTATACGAGCAACCCCCTTATCGCCTCAACACCTCCCCATTATGGATATTTATAGATTTCCAGATAATTTTGCTATGTTAACTGAAAATTTTGGCACTAGCTGAAATATTTATTTTTCTGCTTATTTATTAGGAAATATCACTATTCTTGTGGATTTTCCATGTACTATTAGTTTTTATATTTCTTGACTTTAAGAACTTCAATAAGTACTATGGATCTTCTTGTACCCATAGTATTTGATAAAATTTTATCATGTGGAAATTTCTCGCACATTAATTCTTAAATTTAAATATCCCCATAATTCCTTCTAAGGTGGTATTTTAATACCACCCTTTCTTTTATTACTGTTTTACAGATCTAATTAAGTTCTCCAATTTATAATGCCTTCATTTTCTCCTGTTTGTAAGCCCTGTTTCACCATCCTCTTTCTTCACTAACACTGAATTTCGTTTACAAAGTTTAAAAATCTTTTTCACAAGACCTTCAGTATTCAGGGAAACAAAATTATGGACACATCTCTTCTCTGTTAAGCTCTATGATTTTGACAAGTTATTTGATACTTATTTCATAGTTTAGCTTCGAATCTCTGCTTGGAATGCTTGTTACAAGTGGGAGAAAATCACTACTAAAAATGCTTAGTCTAAAACCCAAGCTAAACCATCCAATACCTAACCTAACCTTGTCCATTTAGTCTTTTCAGGAACCATTCTACATATTCACTATTTTCTCCAATTTTCTCACTGTCTTTCATCTCTATACTCTCATAAGGTAATATTACCATTTTTTGTTTTTTTGTTTTTCACTTCTAGAGCCTTGCCCCACCCCCCAAATGGTATCTAGTAGAGAATCAAAAAAATTGTTTAATTCAGGAATTCTCAATGCTGTGGGTACATCAGAATCATCTGGGAGTTTTTAAAAATACTGATGTTAGTACTCTATCTCAGACAAAATTAACTCTGAAGACGGTGTTCTAACATGGGTATTTTGATGAAACTCCCGAGTTCTAATGCGTAACAGGAATTAAAAACCTTCGGTCACTGAATACCTAGTTAAAATTAGGTCTTCTGATTATGTGAAATATCAGAATAAGTCAATAACAGTGGCAAACAGGTGTTTAAATATCCATCTTATCCATCCAGCTCGTAAGTCCTTGTGAACTACCAAATACTCTAAGTGAATTAAGATGTTCTCCATAGAGAATTGGTGTTGCATACACACATAAAGAGTTGATCATCAAAGTGATATCTGTAAAACTACTGAGAAGTGCCTTTTCTATATCTGCCCTGAGGCTTCAGGAAGCTGCACTTACATCTTCCTTGAATAAACCTGTTGAAGGTGAGCAGATTGGCAAGGAGCTTCTTTTAAATGTTGGTATTTGAACTTGGCCTAGGCAAGCACCTCTTGTAATTTACTTTAAAGTTGGCTGAAAGACGGTGATTTTTTACCTGGGCTAGGGATGAAGGGAGCTTCTGTTTCCCTCTGGGTACCTATGAAGGAGGAGAACATTTTCTGGGCATGCTTTTTTCTCTCCTTCCCTTTTAAACAAATAAAAGCCACATTGTGCTGTTGCTCCACTCAGTTCAGGTGCCCAGTGCCAAGTAAGCTGTATTTGCTCCATTTATCCTGTTGCTTGATGCTTGGAATAAAAAAGTATTATAAAAAGCTTGATTTGTTTCTGATAACCCAATGATGGCATGTAACTAACGACGGATTTTACTCTAATAGTCCTAAATTCAAGAATATCATATTTATCTCACATTACCTACATACCTTCAATAGAGAATTGAATCTTAGTTTACTGGGACTTCAGATAAAATAATATAGGTATTGTATCTAGATTATGTGTTGTTTAAAAAATCCCTAGTGCAGGGGCACCTGGGTGGCTCGGTGAGTTAAGTGTCTAACTTCAGCTCAGGTCATGATCTCCCTCCCGGTCAGTGAGTTCTAGCCCGCCTCGGGTTCTGTGCTGACAGCTCGGAGCCTGGAGCCTGCTTTGGATTCTGTGTCTCCCTCTCTCTCTGCCCATCTCCTGGTCTTGCTCTGTTTCTCTCTCTCTCTCAAAAATAAATAAACATTAATTTTTTTTTTTAAATCCCTAGTGCTTAGTAAATCTGTGTACCAAATATCACAAAGAAATGTAGAAAAAAATGTGAGGAGAGGGCCAGTATTGTAACCATCAATAGAGAATGCGTTTTAAGGAATAGCCTAAGGAAAAAAAGTCAACTTCTGTACCTAAGGAAACTCATCAACTTTTATTTTAACTTTCTGAATAGTTTGAATAGCTAAATAGAGTTGTTTAAGGAAGTAAGAAAATAGCATTTTGGCTTTTTTGTCGTTATTGCTGTTTAACATATCAGGTTACATTTTGGGAAAATGTTATAACCAATTTGAAAATGTCCAAGAACAGTGATATATAAGTACAACCACAGACATAATGTAATTATATTGCTGAGAAAGGTACATTAATATATAAATCCCTTCAGACATTTTATTTTTATCAGACAATTTTAATAGTTACTGTTTTATTAAATGGTACTTTATAAGATAATATTCAAATACTTTTGATATAAAGAATATCATATAATATTTTTATTTTATTGGAGATCTTTTGTGATATATATACTTAGATAAATATTAAAATATTTTATGATTGATATTTGAAATGAATTTAATTATTTGAAAGGAATTCAATTAATATTTGAAAATGAACCAGTTTGGGCTCTATACACTTCTCTATTATTTTGTTGGCTGGATTGTGTGCACAGTATACTAAGTATGATGCTAGCCTGTAGTAGACAATAAGAAAATACTTGAGATTGATTGTTTAATGTCATTAATATAACCTATGTTTTAACTTATAATATTCTCAATAGTGATTTTTACTTTGGCTATGTCTTTATATCTTAATTATTATCTACAATAAAATAAGATAGAAAGATGGCAAGTAAAATGTATAAGTTCATTATTAGCAATTAATTTCTGAATTTATACTTTCCATACCTTTTACGTTTCATTCCTAGCTGACAGAACTTTTATGAGTTTAAATTTTAAAGTGGTAAAGGAGGAATATAAATAAAAAGAGAAAATTTAAGTAATGAGGAAGTAAATTAAAGGAAAAAGAAGAAAATATGTAAGAAGGACCTGGAATGGTAACTTCTAACTAATGGATATATTTTATCTTACGGCATTTTGATTTGTTTCCTTAGTTGCACACTCTGAATTAAATGGAAATTTTGTCCTGTGGTTTTCAGTGAGTGGTAATTATACATTGAGGTAACACTAAAAATGTCATAAGGTATCAAGCATTTTGGAAACTGAAAGAAGACAAGGTCTGAGCTCATCGTCCAGAGTGTCACTGCATGCGGCAGCTTATCTGAGTTTTGGGTAGAGTTTGTATGTGACACATGTGAATGAGGTGTATGTGCTGGGCCCTGCTTCATGCCTGAGGCTGCCTTTCTTCTAGAGTATGAGGCTATGCTCCATAGGCCTTAGTGGGCTTTTCTTTGTTGGTTTGTTCATTTGTTATAAGAAATTATTTTACTTTTACCAAATAAATAAAATCTAATTGATTTCTCCCCCTTTGGAGGAATCAAGACAGAGCAAACTTAATCCACCATCCCGAAGCCTAAAAGTACTTGCTTCAGCACAATATATTTGAAATGTGAACTCAATTCAGTATTCTGAAATGTGAATTTCTTTTTTTCTTGGATTGTGTAGAGGAGATTCAATGAAAACCACATGTTGATTTTGTAAGGGAGGAAAACATTTCCCTTCTTACCTTCTAGGTTCTTTGGCTGGCCTCATAATTAAATTGACATAAGACAGATTAACAGAAGAGAAACAAATTTAATTTCATATGTATGGGAGCTAATGAAAATATGAGACTCAAGTGACCAAAGCAGGCAGCTTTTGTACCTTTTAAACAAAGAAACAATACATTTGTGAAGAATTGACAAGATAAAGAAGTTTGGGCGTGGGTGGTAAATTAGTAAAGAAGGTAACAGGGTTTGTTCATATAGCCTTCTCAGCCCTGAATTTCCTATCTCTGGTGATGACGATGTCTCATTGAATATTTATGAAGATGGGAGATTTATTTCCTACTTTCAGGGAGACAAAGGAGGGTCAGAGTGTTCTTGCACTGGCTGTTTCTTAAGTAACTTTAATTCAAGGTCATCATTATGCTAAAGTGGCATATTCTGGAGCATCCTGCCCTGAATTCTGCCAATTTCAATATGAATTTCATGGCATAGAAATGAATCCAGAAGTAACAAGAGAAACTTTAGATTGAAATCAGAAGACCTCCCTTGTGGACCTGCCTGCTGGTCCTGTCCAAAAGGGTCCTAGAATTTATACGGAGTGAGGGAAAGTCTAAATTGAAAGGAAACAAGTTTCTGACATCTCAGAATGACATTTTTTCATAATGAAGGTAAATGTGGACTTCAATTTACTTGAGTAATTGAAAAAAACAAAGCTACATTTCTTTCATATCTAAATGTGCAGGCTGAAATTTTGTTCATGACAAATTTTTTTCTTTCCTTCCTCCCCGCTCCCTTCCTTTTCCTCTTCCATCCTCTCCCCTCCCCTGCCCTCCCTTCTTTCTCTTCCCCTCTCCTCCCCTTCTCTCCCCTGTCTCCTCTCCTCTCTCTTCTGTCCTCTCCTCTCCTTTCCACTAGAGAGATTTTGGCAAGTGTGTTGGGTCGTTTCTTAAGGACCTCTCCCTAAATAATTACATTTTGTGGATTTTTGCTTTAATGTTTATAAAATTATCAATACAATTTTAAAAAATAACTTTATAAATCTTTACCTTTCTCACTTTTAATATCAAGGAGATTAATGGCATCACAGATAGTACATATATCAACAAGTTGAGAAATTAACTGAAGAATTTCAAAGAAATGTATGTATTCCTCTTCTCTTCAGGTGATCCATAGAGAAGTACAATTTTCTTTTAACCTTCCCTTCCAATATGTTTGCTTCTGGTGCTCTTGCCTAAGTGCAGTGAGTTTCAGAGAGTTCATGCTATTTAATGAATAGGGTTTAGAATCATAATTTTGTCCTTGAAAATACCTATAATTAAAAATAAATTAGGGGCACCTGGGTGGCTCAGTCAGTTAGGTGTCTGACACTTGATTTCAGCTCAGGTCATGATCTCATGGTTCCTGAGTTTGAACCTTGCATTGGGCTCTGCTCTGACAGTGAGGAGCCTGCTTGAGATTTTCTCTCTCTCCCCACCCCCACTCTCTATTCCCCTCCCCTGCTTGTGCTCTCTCTCTTTCTCTCTCAAAATAAATAAATAAAACATTAAAAAATAAACAGAAATTATTAGTATTATCTTGTGTTTGAGAAGAAAATAGAACAAAGTTTTGAAAAACTGTTTTTAATTGTATTTCTCATCTGACATTCTCTCATGATTGGCTGTGGAGACTTTCACAATTTATTGCACGTTTTTTTGCCTTTGGGTTCATTACCTATCAAATAAATAATGGATTAGAGGCCTATTTAAGATCTGTGAAGGTACTACATGATTTTACCAAATTTGGTGGATCCTTTTCTTTTTTAATTCTCTAATCACAAGAAATATAATTTGTAAATAAAATGTGATAGGTCATCATTTCCTTGTGCACAGAGAATAAGGATAATAAGGAGACGTATCAAAGTTTAAAACTAAAATAGTGTTTAATTAAAAATTTTGTATATCATCTATAAATGACATAGAGGATAAAGTCTTACTACTTGAAACTTAAACAATTCCATTTTTAAATAAATCCATTCTAACTAATGTCAATGGGATTTAAAGCCTATGAGAGTATGAGTACTATTCCTACAATTAAAAATAAAATTAAAGTATCTGCTTCAAACAATCATTATTGTTATTCCTGTGATTAAGTTACAAGGATAGAAGTTGTCTTGAAAATTCCCAGGAGGCAGCAACACCTGAATAAGTTATTTAAATTTAATACCAGTGTTTTAAAAATAAGTCCCAGTTGACACTTTAAAGCTGTTTAGCTCAGTTCTCCTTTTCATCTACAGTTCACCCTAAATCAAAGAAAGGAAAGTCTGAAGCCACAGCCTGGAAATTCCTGGTGAACTTTGAACATTTGTTTCCATACATTTTCATTGTTATGTATACCTCTGAGACAAAATCCACTAAGAGCATCTTCAGGTTTAAGCTCATGTAAGAATAATATAATCAGCTCCCTTCTCTTTATGCAACCCTGTCCCCCAAACCACCAGTCTCTATAATACAGTTTATACTCATGCCTTTTCTTCTAATATTGTCTCCATAAAATCTTACTAGAGAAATCTCATTTATTCATCCTGTAAATCACTTATAATCACTCTCACTGAGGGAATGGTCTGTGTACAATTCTTGCTTCCATCTCTTCATATCTTATTCACATAACCTGCTACAATTTTATTTCTGCCTCCTCCACTTCATGGAAATGCCTCCCTACAATAGACAGAGCCTAATTACCAAATATGGTGGTCAGTTCTTCATTTTTGTTTAAGATCGTCAACATTACAGTGCTGCTCAAGATATGATTTCTTCTTTCTTTGACATCATTACATCATCTTCTCAGGCTTTTTTCTCTAAGTTTGCTGAAAACCTCCTTCAAGTTACCATCAGCTATTCAACTGTTGAAATAAGTACCTAGGGTCTACCATTTTCAAAATTCAACTTTTTTTTTCCTTCCCTTCACTCTGCATAACATATTGCCTTTCTATTCCTTAGTTCTGTGTCTAATTCTTAAAGTCAGAATACAGGATGCCAAATGTCATTCTTTACTACAGTAAATACCTTACTATGTCTTTTTATTTCTAAATATTTCTTGATAACTAGCCAATTCAAAAAATTATTACTTATTATTGGACTATTGAGATTACCATATGTTTCTTTTTTCTCAATCTTATATTCTATTATCCATTTTGCAAATTTATCCATTAAAAACTTGAGTTATCTTGGGGCACCTGGGTGGCTCTCGGTTAAGCACCAGACTTTGGCTCAGGTCATGATCTCACGGTTTGTGAGTTCGAGCCTCGTGTCGGGCTCTGTGCTGACAGCTCAGAGACTGGAGCCTGCTTCAGATTCTGTGTCTCCCTCTCTCTCTGCCCATCCCCAACTCGTGCTTTCTCAATCTGTCTCAAAAATAAATTTAAAAAAATGATTTATATTTTTATTATTGTGTTGCAATCATTATCTAGATATTCCTTTATCAGATATATGTGTTGTGAGCATTATCTTCCAACTAGTGGCTTACATTTCATTTTCTTAATGGTGTCGTTGAAAGAGAGATTTTGTTTAATTTGCAAAAGTTTAATTTTTCATATTTTTATAGTTAGTGCTTTTCGTAGTCTGTCTAAGAGATTATCTCCTCCAGTCTCAAAGATTTCCTTTATATTTTCTTCTAGAAGGTTTAGAGTTACATTTAGATCTGTGATCGGTTTTGAGTTAATTTTAGTAAGTAATATGAAGTAAGGGTGTGGGTCTATTTATGGACTTTCTGCTTTTTTCCATGGATCTGTATAGCTATCATTTCACTGATATCAAACTTTCCTAATGACTGCAGCTGTATAGTAAGCCTTGAAATCAGGTGTAGAAACTTCTTTAACTTTGTTCTTTTAAAACATTGCTTTGTTTTTATAGTTTATTTGTATTTCCATAAAAATTTACAATTTACTAGCAATGTATACAAAAACATAAGGACAGTTGGGATTTTTATTAGGCTTGCATTAAATCTGTAGGCCAATTTAAGAGAGAATTGCCTTTTTAATTAGTATTCAGTGTTTCAGTCCATAAATATGATATATCTCTCCATTTATTTAGGACTAATTTATTTTTCTCAGAAATGCTTTATACTTTTTAGTAGAGAGTTCCTATAATTTCTTAAAAAGAGTATGCAGTAGTACACAGTTCGATAACCAAGCACATGGGGAGACAGGAAAAATGAAGCAAGAGCCAGAAGAATGAGAAGAACCATAGAATTTTGCAGAGACAATATTGGGAAGAAAACTAGGGACTACTTTTTTGAATACAAACCCCTAGAGACTATACATAATGGCATTACCAGATAAACAGTATATAAGAACTATATTTTGTGTCTTCAAAGTAGTAACATTCAAGCTTGAAAATTTCAACAGATATTGTTTGACAACTATAAAAGGTGATATAATAGATTGAAATTGAACCAAATATAAATTCTAAAACTAAAATGTACAGTACCATATTTAAAATGTAAGGAGAGGTTTAGCAACAGATCAGATGTTCCTTTTTGGCTGAAGATGAATTAATGACCTAGAAATTAGATCAAAAGAAAATACCCTGCATTAAGAAAAGGTGGGAAATAACAACAACAACCAAAAAAGTGTGAAATATAGAGCTAATACATTAAAGGTCTAAAATAGACATGTATTTTTTTTTCTGAAAGGAGAAGAGGAAAGAAAGGACAAAAGCAATGTTGAAAAATACTGTAGATAATGAGTGCTTGGGTGGCTGAGTTGGTTAAGCAGCTGACTTCGGCTCAGGTCATGATCTCATGGTCCATGAGTTTGGGCCCTGCGTCGGGCTCTGTGCTGACAGCTCAGAGTGTGGAGCCTGCTTTGGATTCTGTGTCTCCCTCTCTCTCTGCTCCTCCCCTGCTTATGCTCTCCCTCTGTCTCAAAAATAAATAAATGTTGGGGCGCCTGGGTGGCGCAGTCGGTTAAGCGTCCGACTTCAGCCAGGTCACGATCTCGCGGTCCGTGAGTTCGAGCCCCGCGTCAGGCTCTGGGCTGATGGCTCGGAGCCTGGAGCCTGTTTCTGATTCTGTGTCTCCCTCTCTCTCTGCCCCTCCCCCATTCATGCTCTGTCTCTCTCTGTCCCAAAAATAAATAAAAAACGTTGAAAAAAAAATTTAAAAAAAAAAAATAAATAAATGTTAAAAATTTTTTTAAATAAAAGAAAAAAATACTGTGGATGAGAAGTTTTGAAAAACTATGAAAAACATTAAGCCACAGATCCAATAAGTCCTATGGCCCCAAGCAGAAAGAAAAAATACTTGAGAAAACAAAAAATAAAACAAAACAAAAATTCCCTCACTGAGACAAAAATGATAAAAATCTTAAAAAGTGAAAGAAAAAAAGATACTTTCTTTCAAAGTTCAAAATTTATATAAACAGATGTTGTCTTCAGTGCAATAATATAATCCCAATATATGTCCCAGAAAACTCTGGGAGAGAATTTTCAATATACCACAAAGATGAATTACCACTGTAGAATCTGTACTCAACAAAAATATCCTTCAGGAATGTGGATGAAATAAATGTATTTTAGACAAACAAAAATTGAGCAACTTTCAAGCAACAGATGTTCTTCAAATGATATTTTTTAAATAAGAGAAATGTACAAAATAAAAACACGGTGCTGCAGAAAGAATTAAGAACACAATAGAGTAAAATGTATGGGTAAATATAAATGTATATTAATGTATAGAACAACAACAACAATATCTTGGAAGATTTAAAAATATATTTCTAGGGGCGCATGGGTGGCTCAGTCGGTTAGGCGGCCGACTTCGGCTCAGGTCATGATCTTGCGGTCCGTGAGTTCTAGTCCTGCGTCGGGCTCTGTGCTGACAGCTTGGAGCCTGGAGCCTGCTTCATATTCTGTGTCTCCCTCTCTCTGACCCTCCCCTGTTCATGCTCTGTCTCTCCCTGTCTCAAAAATAAATAAACGTTAAAAAAAAAAATTAAAAAAAGAAAAAAAATAAAAATATATTTCTATATGTAGTTAAAATATGTAATAATCGCATGTGTGTTTGGAATTACTGTTACAAAACTTTTCAAGTTTCAAAAAGAAAAAGATAAAAATTTCAGTTAATATCTATAGTCATCACTCTAACAATAGATGTATAGTATAAAACTTTTGTGGAAATAGAAAGATATGAATACTATATGAATTCAAGAAGAGTGAAACCAGATAACATAGAAGGTACTTAGTAAAAAGGTAGCCATAATCCCAAAATACATTGCCAAATGTATTAACGTGGAATAAACTATGTTATGACAAACTAAATTATGACAGGTAAAAACAAAAAGTACCTGATCAGATTAAAAAGTCCTAACTAGCTGTAGATAGGTGGTAGTGGCCTTACGTTCTGGTGCAGGAATATAAAATATGTACAACGAGTGAAACATGGAACACAGAAAAGTCGAAAAAGAAGTCAAAATTTTTATGCAAAAACTAAAAAGGAAAAAAATAGTAGTTATATTGATATCAGACAAAATAGATTTTAAGGTACAAGGCATTATTATAAGAAAAGAGTGTCATTGTATGGTGCTAATAAATTGAGTTTAGTGCTTAGGTATAACTATTCTAATGCACGACTTCAACATATAAAGATAGATAGATCTAGAAGGAAGATTAGATTATCCTAAGTCAGAATGGATTATTTTCATAAAATTCTCTTACTAACTGATGGAACAATCAACGTATAATGGAGGATATAGAAGACGTGTGCAATACAATTGACAAATGTGATAAATATATCCCCTTGACTAAAGAATACATATTTTTTTCTTGTGGGTAGGAAACATTGAAAAATTGACCATATATGGGGTAATAAAGTACATTTTAGTACATTTTTAAAGTTGAAGTCATGTAAATAACATTGTCTGATCACATATATTCCAGAAAACAATAACAGGAAGGTAAATAAAAATCTCAACTTTTTAAAATTAAGAAATGCTTTATTTATTTATTTTTTTAATTGTACTGTTTTATATTAGAATTTTTTTATAATTGACTTCAGTGTTACTAGTTACAAGTGCACAGTATAGTGATTCAACAATTCTATCCATTACTCAGTGCTCATCATAATAAGAAAGAAAGACATTTTGAAATAACCCATATATCTAAAAAGAGATCACAAAGGAAATTAGAAAATAATTTGACTAAATGATGTTTAAACATTCTAGTTCAGTACTTGTGGGATAAAACCAAAGCCATTTTTAGTGGAAGTATATATTCTTAAATGTATGTAATAGAAAAGGCTAATAATTAATGATGTACACATTTATCTTAAGGACTTAGAAAAATAATAGTAACTTAAACCAAGAAGAGAATGTTGTAAAGAAGAAAATAATGAAGATAAAATTGAGAAAAAAAAATACATTGGACAATACAGACACACAGACACAATAAAGATAAGTAAAACCAACTATTTTCTTTGAATAAACTATAAAATTGGCAAATTCCTGGTGATACTGATGAAGAAGTAAGAGTTGAGACAAATTACCAATATCATGAATTTTTACCTATGAATCCTTATGATACAAAATGTTATAAAATGATATTGTAAACAATTTATAGCAATGAGTTAAAAAACTTAGATGAAATGGCAAAGTTCCTAGAAAAGCACTTCTTATTACCACTTAGTTTTCTAGTCTAAGTAGAAGTAAAAAGTCTAAATAGTCTCATAACTACTAAGATACTAAAGGTGTAATTGAAACTTTCCCATAAGAAACTTGCAAGTGTGGGTAGTTTTCCAAGGGAGCCTTACTAAATATTTAAGAAAGAAAAATTGCCAATTTCACACATTGTTTTTCCAGAAAATTATATATGACATAGATACCAAACCTGACATGTTATAATTAATTTAAACATTGTTACATAGCTAGTACATAGTTAAGGAAGGATTCATTATCAAGGCTTTCTGATTTCAAAGCTCTTAATCTCTTTGCTGTAGTCTCCCTTAGACTATAATGTGGATCCGTGGAGGCATATATAGATGCCCTGTTTTTAAATGTAATCTTATTTCCAATTTAGTCTTATTTGAAAAAAGTAGAAGGCCAGTGGACTTCCAACTCCACTAAATGTAATGGCTCCTCAAGATGGGCTGTAGAATATCTCGGAAATAATCACAGAGGCTTGTCTCATAGAAACTACATGTGTTTAATCCATCATCTGTCACTGTCTAAAGTCATGAGTGGCTAAGGGACTTAGCCCTTAAGTAGCAGCTTCAATGTTTCTTACTAAGTCCTAAAGTATTCTTTCAACACTAAAATCCACATCATAAACCACACACCTGGGAAATCTTGAAATCTAGGGGAGAGTCATGGGAAGAAAACTATTTCCATGGGCTTTTGCTCAAAAAAAAATCTTATCTCAGGTACATTAACAGTTAGAATCATTTATGATGAAAACTGTTCTTTCTACATATGTCCAGCTCCCTTTCATATGTAGCCATCACTCAACAATTAGCCTCTTTAGGGAAGTAAGTAGCTCCTCTGGTCTGACTGGAATGAGGCAGAGTAAAGCTGAACTCTGTTGCTACATGTTGCAAATTCTGGAGTGCTGACGTTGTTCAGATTTGATGATTTGGGCTGACATAAGCACTTTCAACTACTTATAAACTTTGAAGCAGAAATAATGGGTTTGAAGTGTTTTATAAAGGCTGTTGCAAGTCTCTGTGAAGTGGGGGGAAAGAAGGAGAGGAAAGAAAGTTAAAAGTGGATTAGAAGTTATTTTTGTCCCACCAGGAGAATGGGGAGTGAAAGAACTAATACAATTAATAAAGGTACGTGGCTCTCTGAAAACATTTTACAGGTTTTCAGAAAACAAAGGAAAAAAATATATTCACCAAAATCAGAAAATGTAGAGCCTCTGTTCATAATAGCTCAGAATATTTCTCATGATCACATAATGCTTCTCTTTGCAGCCTCATGTCCTACAGCTGCATAAGTCCTGGAAACAGGCTATTCCTAACCATCATGCCATTGCTGTAGCACTCTGTCTCAACAAATGCCTTTTCTCCTGAACTCATCAGTCTGTTATTTGCATCTACTTCAGATCCTGTCTCAGACTGCTCAGTGTTTCTTGACTGCCTCAAGATGGGTTAGATATCCTCCCTCTATTCTGGAAGTTATTAGTGTCTTTCTCTTACCTCAGTGAGTATAATGCTCAGTTCAGAGGTCTCTACTTTGGGATATTATCTTATTTATCTTTCCATCTTACCTTCCTGGCACAGGGCCTTACACATACTATCTACTCAATAAATATATGCTAAATCAGTGAATTTTACTTGAGGGGTAAAAAACAATTCATTTTCATTTCTTTAAGCATTTACTTTCTTATCTGTAAAATGAAGAAGTCAGTATCCTTTTTAACTTCCCCTTCACCAATAAATTCCTATATATCCTGGAACGGGTGTGGGCTTCTCAGTTTGATGTTGCAAGGAGGCTCTTAGTATGAAACTTCACATCAGAAAAACAATAAAATAAAATGGGGTGTGCCTTATAGTTGTAGGCCTCACATTCATTGGAGACACCCATAAAAGGAGACTTTAATAAACATGCATGCTTTGAATATTGTAGCCCTTCTGCATCCTGATGTCAATAGTATATTTTCAGTATTTTTTTCTTTTGTATATATGGCTCTATATCTGTGATCTGGTTTTTCTTTTTTTTTTTTTTTTTTTAATTTTTTTTTTTTTTAACGTTTATTTATTTTTGAGACAGAGAGACAGAGCATGAATGGGGGAGTGTCAGAGAGAGGGAGACACAGAATCTGAAACAGGCTCCGGGCTCTGAGCTGTCAGCACAAGGGCCCGATGCGGGGCTCGAACTCACGGACCGCGAGATCGTGACTTGAGCCGAAGTCGGCGCTCAACCGACTGAGCCACCCAGGCGCCCCGATCTGGTTTTTCTTTAATGGAAAATGAAGTCAAGGGAGGAGGATTTCCCAGTTTTCCTGTTTTATGTTAGATTTTATGCTTTTACATACAAATTCCATTATAAAACTGGAATTAGAAAATCAAAAGCTCAGAGAGGTGCTGAGGTTTTGTCTGGAAACAAGAGATGCCTGTTGTTACAAGATCTCATTAAATGTAACTACAATTAAAGACAAAGTTTTTTATTTGTTTTTACAGATTTATGCCTAATGGGTAGATGCCTCTTGAGATTGAGAATAGTTTTAACTAGACCCCCTGAAAAGATCATTGCAAAAATTAACTTATGTCTTAATACATTTCTATCCCAAAGGAATTGAATTTCTTATAAACTCATGAGTTATGAAACCAACTTTTCATGAAGCATGAAGAGCTGTGCTTTTAATCTTAATTAAAAAGTGAATGAACATAAGAAAAACAGGTTACTTTACTATGGTTACTTCACTATGGTTACCTCAACAATACCTTCAGGGGTTGGTACCAGTAAAATCATGCATTGGATGTTTGGTATCTGACATTAGCAGCCAAAGTGCCCTGCCTAGGGCTATATTTAATAACTGGGCTATATTTAATAACTCACTTTTGTGGCAGAGGGTATGAAGATTCTGAATGCTCCAATATGACTGTGTTAATTATTCCCATGTAGGTTCAAAGGAAGGAATATATATATAGTAGAGCCGATAGATTTTCAGAAAAGGTGTAAAGGTGGTGAAATGTGATGGAAAAGTAGGCATTTTTCTCCATTTATAGTGGTGATTAGATGGAACTCTAGGTGACAAATAGTGTCACATCTGATATTCAGTGTCGATCACCCATCCAGGAGTAGCTCAGTGAGCGTGCTGCACTGAACTGCAGGCAGAGAGTAGGGACTGGATTCTCCATTTTCTATTTATACCTGTAGTTCAGCTCTATGCCTTAAGTACCAGAAGCTCAATGAACCAGGAAAATTTTTCAAATGATGAAGAAATAGGCAGATCAGGGAAATACCAATGAGTTATAAGTGGGATATTCCAGTGTAATTTCTCAGGCTAAAATCCCATGTAGTTTGCATTTAAATTGGTAACATTTGAAAACTAAAAAGACCTGTTCAATCAGATGATACAGACACTTCAGTCTTTTTCAGAAGCAGGTGTTTTATCTTCCAGTTTGACTTTTCAAACAGGAAACCTTGCTATTTAAAATATCAAAATGTCCATTAGCAAAATGGTGATTTCCTAAGAAGACAGAGACACTTGATAGCAGATTGTGCACGTGATCAAAGAACTGCTTTTCTCAAACCATTATCTTCTCTCAGAAGTAAACAAAGGTTACCATGTAAAAGATCAAATATGTCCAACACAGTGTTGTCTTGGATTTCTATAACAAATTACCATATAATAGGTAACAAACAACAAACATTTATTTTTCACAGTTTTGGAGTCTGGGAAGTCCAAGATCAAGGTGCAAGCAGATCAGGTTTTTAAGGAGATGTCTTTTTCTATTTGCAGACGACCATCTTCTGATGGTAATTTTCCAGGGCTGACAGAGAGAGCTCTAGTCTCTTTCTCTTCTTATAAGGAAAGTAATCCCATCATGGTGCTCCACCTTCATGACATAGTTGGATCCCAAAGACCCCATCTCCACATACCATCGTACTGGGGTTTAGAGTTTCAACATATAAATTGTGGGGTGACACAAATACAGTATATAACAGATATTTAATTTTATTATAAGTACCAAATGTTCTAAAAACATATGCAAATATATTTTTCAAGTGGCAAACATGTTTAATATGTACAAAGAATATATGCCCAAACTTTCTTGAGTCCTCAAATTCTCCCATGTCTCAATTGAATATAATGTACTTTATTAAATACAGTATGACTTAAAATTATAAGTATCTATTCTGATCTTAATTAAAGTTAATGCCTACCAGGCCCCAGATGATGGGAGAGCATCTAGTTTCATTTACTGAAAAAAATACTGCATATCAATCACTCGCGGTCAGTGATTTATATTCACATATCATGGACCTATGAGCTCATCTCCAGTATTCTAGCTGTAAATGTGAAATCTTTAAAATACTAGGCTGCACAGTGCTTCTATATTACCAAAGAAGGACATTTACACTCTGGAATAGATATCTGTACTGGACCTCCCAAACTCAGTATCGTTCTCTCACAAAAAGAGATGCCTTCATTGTTCTTGGGTACATCTTTCAACACATATTTCTGATCAGCATGGCAAGCCTGAAGAAACCTTACAAGAGGGGAGAGACTCACCAGTTCCTCTTTAAATACTTACACCAAGACACTTTCTGCCTGAGAGTTCTACGTAAATGGAAATGATAGTAGTTTTCTTAAGTATGGTTGGTGGTGATAGGTATGCTATCTCCCTCCCCCTGCCGTCCTTCTTCCCTCCTTCTCTGGTCTCTTGTTCCAACCTCCAGGCTCATTCCGCTGTATTTACAAATCTCAGAAATAAAGAAGCAGTGAATCTAGTTCATAAATCAGCCTCCACAGGGGAGAGGACTTAGCTGCATGCTGACTGGAAACAAACAGACCAGCGGAAACCTTAGTGCCAGAAATTTAAACCCACAAAGAACCCCGGATGTCATGTAGACGAAACCATCATGTTACAAACCATAAAAGTGGAGTTCAAAAAAAGTTGAGTGATGTTAAGACCACACAAATTGTAGGAGCAGAGGTAGGTTGAGAACACCCTTTCCTAGACTTATATCATGAGGTTTATCTAGTTTCATGCCAGAACTAAAGTTTTACTCAGAGATTTGTGCATTGTCACAGCTTTAGAGGAAAGGCAAATAGATCCAGTGTCCAGTGTAAATGCTTTGGTCAGGTGATAATACTTTAGGCAAGTATTTATTGAGTACTTTACAAGTTGTTCCTTTTAGCTGCTACTTGATTGATTTTTAAAGTGTAACACAAGGTTTTGCCAACAGAGCCAAGGATTGACAGCAGCAATTTATTTAGCGATTTCATTGATATACAAATAAATTAAGAGGAAAGGAGAGATGTGTCAAATTTTGGGGTACAAACATTTATACATAAACATTTTGAGATACGCTTTGTTTATGAAGTACATTTACATGTCAACTAGGATTAAGGGTTTTTTTTTCTCTTTTTTTCTTTTAACATATTAACAGTTGATGTCCAGTCAATATATTTATACTTCAAAATGGCAAGAGTGGGGTGCCTGGTTGTCTCAGTCGGTTAAGCATCCGACTACAGCCCAGGTCATGATCTCACTGTTCATGAGTTTGAGGCCCACGTTGGGCTCTGTACTGACAGCCCAGAGCCTTGAGCCTGCTTTGGATTCTGTGTCTCTCTCTGTCTCTGCTCCTCTCCCACTTGCACTCTGTCTCTCTCTTTCTCAAAAATAATAAATAAAACATAAAAAATACATAAAATGGCAAGAGTTACATGAGTCAGTCAAATTTTAATTAGTTAACATTTATTAGTAAAATGTCAATTTATTGATCTTACTTGTAAACAGAGTGTAAAACAGAGTGAAGGATTGATTCTTACTTTAATTAAATTTATGGGAGTTAAAAACTAAAACCCCTTTATAAGGAACACATGCATAGAATACATAATGTCTTATTGGGAAATATGTCAGGAAACTCAAATAAGAAAATTGTCTAGCCACAGGAACAGCGAAGAGTGAGAACAGGCTACTGTATTGCCTGTTTGTTTAGTTAAGTGATATATGTGAATATGCTCAATATTTTCAGACAAGGAAAATGGAGAAAAAATAGAAAGAAACACACATAGTTTGATGACTCTGGCACCACTTTAAAGCACACAAAATAAAGGAAGCATTTGCTCACATCAGAAGAGGAATTCATTGGACACCACTCAGAATGTTCTTACTTAGGAGAGAAACTTTCCCACACTCACATCCTCTGACCTTCAACATGTGGCAAGCAAAACCCCAAATCTGGGAGGGTTGGTTAGCTTAAGCCTTCAATAATTTGGAAACTGAGCCAAAATATCTAAAAGCTTGCCCAGCTGGGCAGGAACATTTGTTAAGCAGACTTCCTTAGAAGATTTCCTGATCTTTGTGGGAATTTTCTTTCCTTTTTTAATGTCTGCTCACTGTAGTATCTTTTACCAGATAACTAGAGAGTTGACTCTTGCTTGTCATTTAGGTATTTTCTAAAATGACTGACTTTCTTAGGGGCGCCTAGGTGCCTCAGTCAGTTGACACTTCAGGTCATGGTCTCGTGGTTCCTGAGTTCGAGCCCCTTGTTGCATTCTGTGCTGGCAGCTCAGAGCCTGGAACCTGCTTTGCGTTCTGTATCTCCCCCTCTCTCTGCCCCTCACGTGCTCACGCTCTTCCTCTCTCAAAAATAAATAAACATTAAAGTAACTTTTAAAATAAAATAAAATAAAATAAAATAAAATAAAATAAAATACTTGATTAGTCCTGAAGGATGTTCCTTAATCGGTTTATCTAAAATAAGAATGCCCACCCCCACCAGTCACTCTTTATTTCTTGCCCTGGTTTATTTTTATGTAATACTTATTACTATACCATTACTATAAACATTTTATTATTTTTCCTTTTATTTGTTTACTTATTACTGTCTGTTTCTTCCTCTTTAGTAAATATTCTATAAAAGTAGCAACTTATTCTGTCCTGCATACTAATGAAAAATTAACATGTAGAAGGTGAGTAATAAAAAAAGAATAAATTACTGAAGAGAGACCTTGATTGGAAAATGAGCTTTAAGCATTTTGTCTCTAAAATCACATTCCATTCTATCCTTTTGTTTTACTTTCTTCATTGCATTCTCATTCTCTAAAATTATTGTGTAAATTTGTTCTTTTATATGTTTCTCCCAGTTAGAATTTAAAATTTACCACTCATGATGGCAGTGACATTTTAGTACTTGGACTAGGTCTTAGCACATAGTAAGTAGTTGATAAGTATTTTTGGAATTAATATTTTAATAATGTTCTACATCACTATCCTTATGTTAAAGTGAATACTATTCAAAGTTAATAAATATAACTAAAAGATACCCATTGATTACTTACTTAAAAAGATTTATAAAGTCTGTATTATAATTCTGATTTTCCATGTTAAGGAAGCTGAGGTTGAATTCTCACCCTACTATATTTACCACATCATGCACAAATTAGTAAACTTTATAGCAGAATGTTGTAGGAAAAGTACAGGGAGTTCTAAAGGTCCAAGTGAGAGAGTGAGATCACATCCTACCAAAGGTATTATGTTGCAGGTATTGCTAGAGAGGTGGAGGAACAGGATGAGGCAGGATAGCATTGCAGAGAACTTTGGGAATATTCGAGGAAGCATAAACAGTCTAATTTGGTAGAAATAGTATGCATATTGAGAAACAGTTATAGGTGACAATGCAAGAGTAATTTAAATCCATGTTAGAGAGCCTAAATGTCAACTTGGCAAGAATGTACATAGATATGGAGAAAATAGGAGCCCTGCAAACTTTCAGACAGTGACATGACATGACTTAAACTCTTTAAAAGCATTTAGAACATAAAGGCTATGCTTGGTAGATTAGAAAAGAAAGGTTTGGAACTAATCTAGAAGAGAGGGATTGGAAGTTAAAGGTCTCACATATTTCCCTTAGTAAGTGTGGGATATACTGTGTGAAAGCAAGCCTTAACAATGGTGATTTACATTTAGGCCACCATTTTGGGAAGCATCCTGTCTGGCCTGGGGAAAAGTACACACTGACCCAATTCACTTAGACACTTCCCCTTACTGTAGCACCACTTTCTTTCCATCTGGTTCCTGTTTCTGAAATGTACTACCTTGTGCCCTTACAGTTAGGCTTTTCAATGGGAACATGTCCACTGGGGTCATCCTTTTAGAACTGACTATTCTTTTTGCATTATAGCATTTTACCTCAGCTGAGTCTTGGTACTCTTTCCTATCCGGAGCTTTTCCACATCATTCCTTGGGGAGGATGCAGATTCACATGCAGTCACTTCTGAGGGAATTGGAGATAGGATCATTTAAAAGAGAGAACATAGATCAGCTCATAGAACAAGAGTGTGCCTGATAAGAATTTATCAGCAATTACTAACTTAATGGTTATCAGAACTTCAGCATGCATCACAATCCCCTGGACGACTTGTTAAAACACAAGTTGCTGGGTGCTATCCCCATTGTTTCTGATCTTATTTAGTGGTGGGACTGATCCTGCTTGTTTGGGGACCACATTTTGAGAACCATTGCTTTAACATAGACTGAACTACATCCTCAAAGCTTGTCTTTATTGTCTCTTGGATTTAGTAGTGGAGAGCTCAAAGATACATATTGTTTTTCAATGGCTATAGATGGTATGAATGGACAAATTGTCAGCCAAAAGCTATATTGAATAAGAGTTCATGGTTTTTAGGAAATACATCTTTGAATTCATAATTTCAAGAGGTAATAGGACTAATTGTTACATGTCCTTCTTAAATAAAAATTGAACTGTAGCTAACATTTGGGAATAAGACTACAAATTCACGAGTTAGAACTGTGATTATAATTACATATTCAGAGCTTTCTTAGGTTTAAAGGAATTATATTTTGTGAATGATAACAATGAAAATGTTGGCTGAGGCTTTATTACCACTTTCTTACTACTGTGAATCTAAGATGTCATTAGCATTCAAATAGCTTACTTTTATTCATGAACAATAACGACTTTATTAATATTAGGTCCAGAGTGATTAGCTTTCATAGTATAAACACAACCACAATGAAATGAAATCATCAACTAATCACTCTTTCCTGCTATGTATGGTGGGACAATTGACTCTTCAGATTGATTCTGACAACATTGTTTTTTGTATATAAAGAGAAAAAGAGCTATTTATAAAGAGAAGCAATAAGCAGGTCTTAGTTGAAGAAAAAATACATATGAAATTTCCCAGTACTCCTCCACTTACTAGCAAAGGGAAAAAAAACTCACTGTATGTCATACAATATCTAGAACAGTTTTACATTAGATTATAAGCACTGCATGTATTTTTCACATATTTTAATTAACAACTACATGGGTTACTCTAGATCCTTTTTCCTGTTTTATTTCCTTCTTATAATTAGAAGATACTCAGATACTCAGATTTTTTTTTTTTTTATCTTTAACGGGGAGTTCCAGTGAAATAAAACAATAAAATACTTCTTTAAAAGAGTATGGAAATTGGCAGTTTTGTTTTGATTTTGCCTGGTAGCAAGCTGACAGAAGATCCCTTCCCTTCTGTGGATTAGTCAGAAGGATAAGATATGGTATAGGGCCAAGAGAAGAACTGTTTCTTAATTCATCCTGACTATAATTCTATAATCTCAGTTCATCCTCATACAGTCCCCCCAGTTTAAGTGAATTACAGGTGCATTAGCCTAGAGTCTATACAAATGACAGTGTAAAAATATATCCCAAGGGAAGTCAATTATATATCTTTATCTGAAGAAGATGAACTGACTTTTTCTTCACACCATATAGAAAAAATTAAATCAACATGAATCATGAGCTAAATCTGAAAGTTAAATTATAACACTCATAGATGAAAACATTGAAGAAATTTGTCAAGAATTTGTGTTAGGTAAACAGTTCTTAGATACAACAAAACCAAGAGCCACAAAGGTCCAAAAAAATTGCAATAAATTGGATTTTATTAAAACGATTTGTGCTTTGAAAAAACACAAATAAAATAGAAAGATATGGAATCAATTGGGATAAAATATTTGCAAATAATATATGTGAAAAAGCAACTTATATTCAGAATATATAAAGAATTCTTACAACTCAGTGACAAGAAGACAAATAATAATTTAATAATGGGGAAAACTTTAATAAATATTCACCAGTGAAGATAGGTTGAAAGGTAATAAGCATATGAAAAGTAGTCAATTCATTAGTCATTAAGGAAATACAAAATAAAGTCACCATCAGACTCCTACATACTTATTAGAATGGTCCTAATCGAAAAGACAGACGATATCAAGTGTTAGCAAAGAGAAAGAAAAACTGGCACTCTCATACACTGTAGGTGAAAATGTAAAATGACACAAACACTTTAGAAAACAGTTTGACAATTTCTTAAATAGTTAAACATAAACTTATCATTTTATCCAGCAATTCCACTCCTAGGAATCTACCCAAAAGAAATGAAATCATATGTCTGTGCAGACTTGCAGGTGAATGTTCATAACAGCATTACTTGTAGTAGACCTAACTTGAAAATTATCCACATGCTTGCTAACCAACTGGTGAATGACTAAAAATTGTATATTTCTCTGCTGCTATATTATTCTGCAAAAAAGTTGGATGATACTAAAATGTGATGCAACATAATCTTCAAAAATGTTATGATAAGTGGCACCTGGGTCTCAGTCAGTTAGGCATCCAACTTCATTCGGGTCAGGTCATAATCTCACTGTTGGTGGGTTCAAGCCCTGCATCGGGCTCTGTGCTGACAGCTTAGAGCCTGGAACCTGCTTTGGATTCTGTGTCTCCCTCTCTCTTTGCCCCTCCCCTGCTCTCTCTCTTTGTGTGTCTCTTTCTCTCAAAAATAAATAAACATTTAGAAAATTGAAAAAAAAAAATTATGATAAGTGGAAGAAGACAGATGAAGAAGATTACATGTTGTATGATTTCATTTACATGAAATACTTAGACAAAGTGAACCTATAAAGACAGAAAGCAGACTGATTGTTTGGGGCTGGGAGTGGGAAGTGAGATTGACTTCAAAGATGAGGGGTAAATTTTTTAGCACAAGGAAAAGTTCTAACATTGTTATTTTGTGATGGTTACACAATTCTAAACCTTTACTAAAAATTAATTGAATTTTCAGTAATTCAATGAATTTCACTTATAATGAAAGAATTTATATGTAAATTATACCACAGTAAAACTGTAAAAAGTAAACTGCAAGATCAATAAAAAATGTATGATTAACCACAATTTTTGTGAAGTCACAACTCTGTGTTTGTGTACTTTATCAAATGTTTAGCATAATCACATTGTTTGACTCCTGATATACACCTTCTTAATTATGGAGGAAGAAAATATCTGAATTTATTTTTTTTATATATAATTGGCTGGGAAAATGACCAAGTGAGTGATCCATACATCTTTATAAGTTTTTTTGTTGGTTCATTTGTTTGTTTTTAATATTGTATGTGTGCTTGGGAAGTCTTGGTTATAGTGGCATAACTTCAATTAATAGTTACTAAAATATTAGTATTATTTATTAAGACAAATAAAAGGGCATTTCTGTATTAACACACTTTATATTTAACTAATATTTTTTGTTATGCACTTAATCCACTAAGGCTGTGATAACAAAATACCATAGACCGTGTGGCTTATATACAACAGAAATTTATTTCTCACAGTTCTAGATGCTGAAGTCCAAGATCAGGGTGTTAGCTTGGTTTGGTGAGGGCCCTTTTCCATGTTGCAGACTTTTCATTGTATCCTCACATAGTAGAAAGGGGCTAGGGAGCTCTGTGGTAGCTCTTTTATAAGAGTACTAGTCCCATTCATGAGGGCTCCACGTGACCTAGTCACATCCCAAAAGTCTACACCCAAATAGCATCATAGTGGGGATTAGATTTTCAACATATAAATTTTGGCAGGATGCAAAATTCAGACTATAGCACACACTATATACAAATCACTTTAGAAATTGTGTTCATATAAAAATTTCTCAAATACACTTATCTTGGCCCTTCTTAATTATAGTTCTTTTGTGTATGTGAGTATGATTAGACTTAACTCAGATTGAAAACATGGTTGCATTCATGATCTAACACACTTAAAATGTCCTGGTCTAATTATACATGATAGGTCATAGGACAAAAGGTTCTCTGCATACCTTCTCCCTCTATTAAATATTAAAAGTGAACTCACAGGCTAAGTGGTTATGGGTGCCTTGAATGCATCACATAAACAGATAAACCACACTTAATTAGCTGCCAGTTTATTAGGGAGATAAATATTTCCAGGATAGTTACTGGCAGCACAACAGTCGCACATTCCATGTTTGAATTTTTTGACCAAGGTGGAAGGGAAAAAATAGAGGAAAAAACAAGTGCCAATTATTTCCTCATCCAATTAGTAAACATTCTTTTTGAGTACCTGGCTCAACCTCTTCTCATACTTTCAAAATGAAGAGACTGATTTTCTTGGCGCTAATTTCAATAAGTTCAATTATGCTATTTCTTTACTATAGACTGTCTAATTAGGATATTAAATATCTTCTACCGGCCAATTTTTTTTTTTTTCTAAATTGGGTCACTTACCTCCAATTATTTCCCCATAGTCAAAGTTATAAAGTAATGAATTATGTCATACTCTGAGTCCATTATCATTTTTTGTAGTTATATATGTTAAGTTAACTCATATTTAAAATTCTTTTAATGTTTATTTTTTGAGACAGAAAGCATGAGCAGGGAAGGGGCAGAGACAGGAAGACACAGAATCCAAAGCAGGCTCCAGGCTCTGAGCTGTCAACACAGAGCCAACAGGGGGCTTGAACTCACGGACCGTGAGATCATGACCTGAGCTGAAGTGGGATGTTTAATCAATGAGCCACCCAGGCACCCCTTAACTCAATAAACCAGCCAACCAGCTAAACCCCCAATGTGTCATTTGCTAGTTCAAAACTAAAAGTATAAAGCATTTGTCATCAGGCACCTGGGTGGTTCAGTCAGTTGAGTGTCCAACTATTGATTTCGGCTTAGGTCATAACCTCACAGTTGGTGATTGAGCCCCACATAGGGCTCTCTCTATAGGGCTCTCTCTCTCTTTCTCTCTCTCTCTCTCTGTTCCTTTCCTACTCATGCTTTCTCTCTCAAGATATATAAATAAACTTATAAAAAAGCATTTGTCAGAATATCATTACAAACATATCTTCATTAATATATATAAATACTGTATATATGAATATATATGCATGCACATATACAAGTTTATGTTTGTGAATATAGATATATATGGATATACATATAAATATAGGTACAGATATATTCATGTCCATGTGTGATCCCATCCCCTTGAGTATAGATGGACTCATAGCTTGCTTCTGACCAACAAAGTAAAGCAAAGGTGATGGAATATGTGTGATTACAAGCACATGATAATATGATTTTGTTATGTAAGATTGTAGTTCCTGTCAGAATGGAGTCTCTCTCTCTCTGTCTTTCTCTTGCTGGGTTTAAGGGAGAAACACTTCATGTGGCACGGAACTGCAGGTGGCCTCTAGGAGCCGAGAAGGGTCTTCAGCCAACAACCATCAAGAAATGGGTTTCTTCAGTCTTACCACCAAAAAGAAATGAATTCTTCCAACAACGTGAGTGAACTTGGAATCAAATTCTTTCCCAGTAGAACCTCAGGTAGATCCCAGCCCTGCCAACATGTTGATTGCAGCTAAAGCATTTCCATCAACACGTTGCATTATAGTTTGGAACCAGCTAAGCCATGTCCAGATTTCTGATACATGGGCACTGAGATAATAGATGTGTATGATCTTAAGCTGTAAAATTTGAGGATATTGTCATGCAGCAATAAGTAACTCATACAAATTTTAGGAACTGGAAGTGTGATGCTGCTGGGATCAGCTGAAATAAAAAAAAAATGTGGGAGTTGTTTGGAACCAGACAATAGGTGGATGCTGAAAGAATCTTTGAGAACCATGATAGAGAAAGCTTAAATATCCTCCTACAAACTGTTAGTAGAAATCTGGACTTAAAGGGCACTGCTGGTGAGAGCACTTCAAAATTTTCTAATCTGTGATACCAAGATGAATACATTCAGTTACTCTGCCATGAAGTTAAAATCAGCCTTTTGAGACTACTTATTATTAAAGTGTTCTTTTTTTTTCAAAGATAACTAAAATGTTTTTTGTAGTTCAAGAATGACTGAAAAGGATAGCTTTCTGCCCTTGGGCAAGGCAAACCGGAATAAAGTGTAGTTAGGTTTTCATCTGTAAATTGAAGTAGTGGTTATCTAAAGCAGTCATTTTCAAAAATTTCTGGCAGCTGATTTCTCTTTACAAATGAAAGCTGGTGTATAATGCAGTAAGTGTTGAGGAAGCACTGGGCAGCTCATATCCCTTCCCACTTAGCTCCTTTCTCCCTATCCAGTGGCATCATGGCCCATCTTTAGGGTTTCCAAGGAGACCAGATTAACAACACAGTTAGGAAACCTTTAAACTGCATAATCCAAAGTCAGGTAAATGTCAACTAACTCATTAATATCTGGATGCAGAGGATAAACAACATGTACACACACACACATACCCACCGTGTATGGATCATTTAATTCCTAAGTCAAATGGTCATGGAAAAATTATATTTTGTATCTGTTTACAAATAGCTAATTTATACACAGCCTGGAACAGCTTGAGAAAACACAATTTACAAATGTTTGCAAATGATGTATCATAAGAGATACTCAGATCAAATGACAATTCAGAGTAGTTTTGAACCCATGAAGTCAGTCAAATCCTGAATTCTTACCTTAAAAACTTGATCAACAATTCTGGTGAAAATACCTTTTTCTAGGTCTAGAATATCAATATTATCATCACATTATGTGTCTTAAAGAAATTCTGACAGGTTTATGTTTGACACGAAAGTCACCTGTAAAGTGGCAAGTCTATAATTCTATGCTTTGTAGTCAGCTGCTCCCTTCAGGCAATCTGTGCTCAAAATTAATCAAGAAATTCTTCTCCAGGGAACCTCTTGCTCTCATAAACTACTAACCTGCTAGATAACGGAATTAAATATTTTGTTGTATTACTACCAACTTTACTTAAAAAAAAAAAAAAAAAAAAAAAAAAAAAAAAAAAAAAAGCCCCTTCTACGTCCAGAGGAAAGCCATATGGCTGGGGCCAATATATACTCCTATAAGCCTTGCTTAATAGTAGGTGAATAGGAAAGAAAAAACAATCCTGAAACTCTCCTTTATTTTTTACCCCTGCCTTGTCATTTATGGTGATGAGCAGGTAGCTAGGTACTTGGCATGGATTCTATTGCTTAGTCCTCATAGTTATACTGCATGAAACCATTATTATAAATAGTTTTTCACAGAGGAAACTGAATCTCAGAGAAACAAAAAAAAACCTGGGTTAAAGTCACATAGCTAGTATATGACAGAGCTAAGTTTTTAATTACTCAGAGTGAAGAAAACAGCGAATAGAAAAAGGAAAAAGCAGTCTTGAGTGTGTGTGTGTGTGGTATACTGATACCTATGGCTGAGACTGTGGCTGGTTTGATTTATATAATACCTATGGTTGAAAATCTTACTAGGTATCATAGAAGATTATATAGCTGCTCTAGCAATTCATTCATTCATTCATTCATTCATTTATTCATTCACTTGATAAGGACTTAATAGACACAGCTATATGCCTTATTAAATGCTTGGGATTCCTTGGTGAAAAAGATGTGGTTCTTGTCTTCATGTAACTTAGGTTTTGGTTAGAGAGAGGAAAAAAAAGTAAACCAAATTAGTCATGATAAGGTGGTAAAGTTACTGTGATAACTAGTGTATAAGATTCTTCAAGACATAGGCATGGCCACTTGAACTTGTTTGAGCATAATGTGCTTATGATAATCACGTTGTTTCACATGTAAGCACAGGTGCGTACATCCCTAAGTATCTAAAAGTTTTCTGGTTTTGATATTTGAAGTGAGAATACATCTCATTGTAGGAAAATTCCTCCATTAGATTCCTAATGACTTTAGGTAAGTGCCCTACAAATATGTGTGAGGTGACCAGAGATAGCCACTGTCAGTATTAAAGGATGTTTACCTTGCAGTCATCTACTTGCTTTGTATGTAGTTTTGGGATTCCCTTATTTCACTGTGAATGTGAGATCTCACTGAGAGTGACTCAGGAAACTTCAAAGACACTTTGCATCTGTTCTTAAGCAACCCAAGAATGCCCAAGGCTCAAGGTGATCCTTTTAACTATTTCCCCTGAGAGACATTCTCCCTGACAACAGTTACATGGGGATATTCTGGCCCCAGGACAACTGTCTTCTCTGAAAGGATAATTTCCTCACTTCTGTATTATTTGTTCTCCTAGGTATTCGTGGATTATTAGATTATTATGTTTTCTTCCCACGTAAAGCTCTTTATCATCAGCTGACCACTGCTTGTTGTTAACAAAAACATGCTGTCCTCTCAACCTTGGATCCTCTCTCTAGACCCACCTCAGGACTCCATAGCCCTTTCTCCTTGGTGGATCCTCTCAGAGGTCTCACATGTCCTTTGCAGTTTTTGTTAACTTTGCACCTTCAAGTCTTCAGACTTCAGACACAGTCTACCTGTGTCTCAGCTCAACTTGGGATGTGGTCCTTGTTCTTTTCCCAAGAGATTATTTTTCAGCTCCCATGTAAAACCAGTATATGTAAGCAAATAGAAATAGGAAAAGGATAGAGGAAAAAAAAAGGCAGAAGGTTGTGTGTGTTTGGAGAGAGAGCACAATAGACAGAGAGAGACAGAACATCTTAGGCAAGATACTTTGATAATCTATGGTTATCAGGATATGCCTTGCAAATAAGATTTCTCATTGTGATAGAAATTAATGAGAACCTCAGCGTCAAAGAGTGATGTTTCTTCATGTGGGTATTAAAATCCTTCACATATAATATTGTTAAGTTGCAAAAAGAAGGTGGAAACCCCGAGCTTGGAGAGATGAGGTGCCAAGGGCGTTGCGGAGGGTTGTAAACTACTGGCTTGTCAAAGGGTAATTCCTAGAAAACAAGGAGAAGGAAAAGAAAAGAAAAGAAAAGAAAAGAGAAAAAGAAAGAAAGGAAGAAAGAAAGGAAGGAAGAGAAAAAGAAAGGGAAAGAAAAAGAAATGAGAAAATAAAAGGAAAAGAAAAGAAAGGAAAAGAAAAGAAAGAAAAGAAAAGAAAGAAAAACAAAACAAAACACAACAACCAGCAGGAGGTCACAGTAGAATCTATGGTCAGAAATGAAGAGGACAGGAAATGTCTATTTTCTCACAGCCCAGAGAGGAGAATTAGAACCTGCCAGGCCCCACATGCTTGAGAACTTCTTATCTCTCTTGACTTCAGGAACCATCTGTCTCTCTCTCTCTCTCTCTCTCTCTCTCTCTTTCTTGCTCACTGTACTCCAGCATGGTGACTTCCTTATTCTTCCTCAGACATGTCAGGAGTGTTTCTTCCTCCGAACTTTTGGATAGAATGCTTTCCCCTTCCATATTTGCATGTCTAACTCTCCTACCTCTTCCAAGGCTCCGTTTAATTGCCTTTAATTGAGAATTGTTTATTCTCAATAAGTCTTGCCAGGACACCTTCAAAAAACTTTGTCTGTTCTCTTAGCACCCCAGTACCCCATACCTTACATTTTCCATGGTGTGTATCACCCTCTAACATGCAAAATAATAGACTATTATTTCTGTTGTTTATATCAGAAGTTCCACAAGTGCAGGGATACTCGTTCCCATTTCCCTTCCCACATCCTGAGTCTAAAACAGAGAACAGACTGCCCATTCAATATCTGGTGAATGAATAATGAATTTCTGGGGAAGAAGTCAGATGCACTTTTATAGGTACAATGAGAAGACTTGGGATGCTAAGATGACAGAGTCAGAGCCAGTTTTCTTGACAGATGACTGCGAAGTAAGATTCCCTAGTTTTTGTTGGTAGGACTTAGAGAGGAAATATGAATACATAATAGTGGGCTCTGATATTTACTTGTCTCCCAGCAAAGACCCAGTGGTAAGGTCAACAGGTCAAATTTTCTTGATAGATTTGGGGAATTTGAAAGTGAAGTGGATCTTTTTTTACAGAGACAAATGATACGTGGTCATCAAACTAGTTTCTTCTTCTTCCAGGGCACATTTCTAGTTTCTAACTCCCTTTTATGTCGGTGGGGATTATTGATTAGTTCTCACCAATGGAGTGTGAGTAGAAGTGGTATGTATCATCTTCAGGCCTTCTCCCTGAGTGACTGACACCCAGGGTCCTTCCTGCTCACCTCTTCCTTCACCTCTTAGAAACTTAATTACAAAGTTTCCAAAAGAGACCTCCACTGGATGGAAGGAATCCATATGCCTGAATGACTGTGTGGAATAGAGGCCCTCAGTGTACATAGGATTGTGATGTGAGACAGAAACAACATGTTTTTATTGTGTTACTAGCCTGGTTTTGTGGGGTTATTATTCAGAGTAATGCATCTGTTCCATGTAACCTGGAGGAAGTGTCAAGCCTTCAAAACATAACTTGCATTATGGCACATCAAATTTTATAGGTCCCAAGGCCCGACATTAAGTAAGATAGAAATGTGCTTATAAAATGGAGAGATATTATAGAACAATAAAATGACATTTCTAAATATTTTGAGTTCCTAGGCTAAGAATATTGTAGTTATTTCATAGTTCTTAGATACTTTGGCTTAGATAAGTCTACATCTGTCTCTTTACAACTATGGTTGCCCTTTTTATGCTTATATGTAACAGAAATGGAAATCCATCATTAGAAAACAGTCAGCTTTGCCTAGAGGACCCTTTATTTGGTGAAGTGCAGTCTTTCTTAGACAAATCAGCCTTCAGGCCATATATATAGACCATCCTTAAAGAAAGAGAAAAACATAATTTATTAAGTAATAAGATCATTGATTTACTCTCATCAAAAGGGGAGGGGCTCCTGGGGGGTTCAATCAGTTGGACAACTGATTCTTGATTTCAGCTCAGGTCATGATCCCAGGGTCATGGAATTGAGCCCCACTTTAGCCTCTGCACTGAGCATAGAGCCAGCTTAAGATTCTCTCTCCCTCTGCCCTACTCCCCTGCTCATGCTCTCTCTCTCTCTCTCTCTCTCTCTCCTATAAATTAATTAAATAAATAAATAAATAAATAAAGGAGGGGGAAGTGATGGTGGAGTAGGAGGATCCTAGGCTCCCCTCATCTCACAAATACAACTAGATAACTATCACATCATCTTAAAATTGAAGAAAGTAGGAAGTGTGGAGACACCATTTGGGAGAGAAACAGATCATGGCCACTGCGGAGGGGAGGGAGCTATGGTCACAGAGAAGGGTGAGAGACAAACTAGCACACGGGAGCACATGAGGAAAACGAATTCCCATAGCAGTTGGCTTGGAAAGCAAGAGGGGCAGAATTTCATGAGTTCTCACAACCAGTAGGGCTTAAAGATTAGAGTTCTAAAGGTCAGCAGGTTTTGCTCAAGGATAGCTTGGAGGCATTGGGGCTGCTCTTGGAGAGAAGGCAGTGCAAAATGCCCAAGGACATACAGGGTGGAAACACTGATCTGAAGAGTGCCTGAGGCACACAGTAGGGAGGTTATTTGCTCACCTTGGAGCATGTCCCAGAGAGGCAGCCCTCATGGAGATACCCCTCTAGGAACAAAAGAACTGGCAGGCATAATTTCCTTCAGCATAAGCACAGGGCCACCAGGGCAGGGTGGATACTCACTGCTTAAGTTGCATATACCAAGTGAAACTGCCCTTCACAATCACACTTGCTTCAGTCCCCCTTGCCCCAAAGATAGGCCCTAACACCTGCCAACACTACATTTCCCATCCCTAAAGTTTTTCAGGGCCTTGGTTTTGGCATCAGTGGTTACAGGTCTTATTTCAGAAACAGAGGAGAGCACACTTAGTGAAAATTTACCTAATTCAGGCAAGGGGCCCAACACTACCCACAACAGACAAAGAGAACCTCTGCAGATGACTGGTCTAAAGGATAAAGCAGACTACATGCAGCACACATTAGAGACACTCCCTTAAATACCAGTCCTTGGGGAGCAGGGGCCGCTATATTGCAGGACATTATAAGACCTCTTCTTCATAAGGTCACTACCTTCAAGTATAGGAGATGTAGTTGAATTTCCTGACATACACAGAAGCAAAGAAAATGAGAAAACAGAGGATTTTTTCCCAAATAAAAGAATAGGACAAGTCCTCAGCCAGAGATCTAAATGAAACAGATATAAGTAGCATGTCTGATAGAGATAAAAAGTAATGATCATTCATGAAGATACTGACTGGACTTAAGAAAAGAGTGGAGGACGTCAGTGGGACCATTTACACAGAGATAAGGAATAGCATAGTAGAGATAAAGGGCTCATTAAAATCAGAAACACGCTTGACAGAATGAATAGCAGGCTGGAAAAAGCAGAGGAATTAATTAATGACCTAAAAGATGAGTAATGGAAAGTAATCAAGCAGAACACAAGAGAGAAAAAGAATTCTGCAAAATGAGAATAAACAGGGAATTCAGTGACCCCATCAAATGTAACAACATACATATTATAGGAGTCCCAGAAGAAAAGGAAAGAAAAGTTGGCAGAGAATGTATATGAAGAAATTATAACTAAAAACTTCAATAATCTGGGGCGGTGGGAACAGATATCCAGATCCAGGAGGCACAGAGAATCCCACAACAAAATCAACAAAAGCAGATGCATGCCAAAACATATTGTAACTAAAATGGCAAAATATAATGATAAAGAAAAAAATATTAAAAGCATCAAAAGAATACAGTTACATCCAAGGGAAAACCCATTAGGCTATAGTGGATATTTCAGCAGAAACTTTCCAAGCCAGAAGGGAGTGGCATGATATATTCAATGTGCTGAATGGGAAAAATCTACAGCCAAGAATACTCAAGGTATCATTCAGAATAGAAGGAGAGATAGGAATTTCCCAGACAAACAAAAATTGAAGGAGTTCATGACCACTAACCAGCCCTACAAGAAATATTAAAGGGGGCTCTTTGAGTAGAAAGAAAAGACCAAAAATGACAGTATGAAGGTAGGAAACACAAAACTTTCAGTAAAAATAAATATTTCTGTAAAAAATCAGGGAACTCACAAAATGAAAGGATGTAAAATATGACACCGTATACCTAATGTGGGGAGGAGAAGAGTAAAGAATGGGTTCAAATGTAAATGACCTTTGACTTAATAGAGACTGCTATATGCAGAAGATGTGATGCAAACCTAATGGTAACCACAAATCCAAACCACTAATAAATATGCAAAGTATAAAGAGAAATAAATCCAAATATATCACTAAAGAAAACCAGCAAAACATGAAGGAGAAAAAGACAAAAAAAGACCAGAGAAAATCTTCAGAAACAACCACAAAACAAGTAATAATATGGCCAAATACTTATCTATCTGAATATAAATGGACTAAATGCTCCAATCAAAAGACCTAGGGGACAGAATAAAAAAAAAAAAAAAAAAAGATACAACTATATGCTGCCTAAAAGAGACTCATTTCAGACCTAAAGACCCTGCGTATTGAAAGTAAGGGGATGGAAAAACATCTATATCATGCAAATGGATTTCAAAAGAAAGCTGATGTAGCAATACTTAGACAAAACAGAATTTAAAACAAAGAATGTTACAAGAGACAAGGGCAACAAGAAGATATAACAGTTGTAAATATTTATGAACCCAGTGTAGAAGCACTCACATACATAAAACAGTTCATAACAAACATGAAGTATTTAATAATACCATGATAGTAGGGGACTTTAAACACCCCACTTATGTCAATGGACAGATTATCTAAACAGAAAATCAAGAAGGGCACAGTGGCTTTGAGTAACACCCTAGACCAGATTGATTTAACAGATATATTCAGAACATTCCATCCTAAAACAGCAGAGTTCACATTCTTTTCAAGTGCATATGGAACACTGTCCAGAACAGATCATATATTAGGTCACAAAACAGGCATCAACAATTCAAAATGATCAAAATCATACTATGCATCTTTTCTGATCATAATGCTATGAAACGAGAAGTCAACCATAAGAAAATGTCTGGAAAGATCACAAATATACAGAGATTAAATGACATGTTACTAAACAATGAAAATATAAACCAGGAAATCTAAGAAGAAATTTAAAAAACACATGGAAAGAAATAAAAATGAAAATACAACAATTCAAAACATTTTGGACATAGCAAAAGCATTCTAAGAGGGAAGTTTCTAGCAATACAGGCCTGAAACAAGAAGCAAGAAAATCTCAAATAAACAGCCAAACCTTACACCCAAAGGAGCCAGAAAAAAAAAACCAAAAAGAAACAAACAAAACCTAAAACCCACAGAAGGAAAGAAATAATAAAGATTAAAGCAAAAATAAATGATATAAAAACTAAAAAGCAAAATAAACAAAAAACACCCAGTAGAGCAGATCAAAGAAACCAGGAGCTGGTTCTTTGAAAAAAAAAAAAAAAAATCAATAAAATTGATAAACCTCTAGCCATATTTATCCAGAAACACAAAGAGAAATGGCTCAAATAAAATCACAAATGAGAGAAGAGAAATAACAACTATCACCACAGAAATACAAATAATTTTAAATGAATATTATGAAAACTATATGGCAACAAATTGGACAACCTGGAAAAAATGGATAAATTCTTAGAAACATATAACCTATTGAAACTGAAACAGGAAGAAATAGATAATTAGAACAGAATGATCACCAGCAAAGAAGTCAACTCAGTAAAAACAAAAACAAAAACAAAAACAAAAACAAAAAACTCCCAACAAACAGAAGTCCAAGACCAGATGGCTTCACAGATGACTTCTACCAAACATTTAAAAAAATAGTTCATACCTATTCTTCTCAAATTATTTCCAAAAAATAGGAAAGGAAGGAAAACTTCCATGTTGATTTTATGAGGCCAACATTACTCTGACACCAAAACCAGATAAAGACACCACAAAAAAGAGAACCACAGGCCAATATCTCTAATGAACATATGTGCAAAAATTCTTAACAGAATATTAGCAAACAGAATCCAACCATTTTAAAAGATCATTCACCACGATCAAGTGAGATTAATTCCTGGGTTTACGACGGTGGTCAATATTTGCAAATCAATGTGATACACCACAATAATAAAAGAAAGGGTAAGAACCATATGATCTTTTCAATAGATGCAGAAGAAGCATTTGATAAAGTACAACATCCATTCATGATAAAAACCCTCAACAAAGTAGGTATAGAGGGAACATACTTCAGCATAATAAAGGCTATATATGAAAAAACCAACAGCTAACATCATCCTTAATGAGGAAAAACACAACTTTTCCCTAAAGGTCAGGAATAAGACAAGGATGTCCACTCTTATCACTTTTATACAACATAGTATTGGATATTCTAGCCAAAGCAGTCAGACAACAGAAAGAAATAAAAGGCATCCACATTGGTAAGGAAGAAGCAAAATTTTCACTATTTGCAGATGACACAATACTATATATAGAAAACCTGAAAGACTTGGCCAAAAAACTCCGAGAACTGATAAGTGAATTCAGTAAGTTGCAGGATACAAATCAACGTACAGAAATCTGTTGCATTTCTATACACCCATAATGAAATAGCAGAAAGAGAAATTAAGGAATCAGTTCCATTTACAACTGCACCAAAAATAAGATACTTAGGAATAAACATAACCAAAGAGGTGAAAGACATGTACTCTGAAAACCATAAAACACTGATGAAAGAAATTGAAGATGATGCAAATAAATTGGAAAACCTTCCATGCTCATGGATTGGAAGAACACTATTGTTAAAATGTCTATACTACCCAAAGCAATCTACAGATTCAATGCAATCCCTATCAAAATACCAACAGCATTTTTCACAGAACTAGAACTAACAACCCAAAATTTGTCTGCAACTACAAAAGATCCTGAATAGCCAAGCAACCTTGAAAAATAAAAGCAAAGCTGGAGGCACCACAATTCCAGACCTCAAGTTATATTACAAAGCCATAGTGATCAAAGAGTATGGTACTGGCACAAAAGTAGACATATGTATCAGTAAAACAGAATAGAAAATCCCGAAATAAACCCACAACTGTATGTTCAATTAGTGTTGGACAAAGTAGGAAAGAATATACAATGGGAAAAAGTCTCTTCAACAAATAGTGTTAGGAAAACTGCACAGCAACATGCAAAAGAATGAAGCTGGGCCACTTTCTTACATCATACACCCCAAAAAATTCAAAATGGATTAAGTACTTGGGGCGTCTGATGCCTCAGTCAGTTTAGCTTCTGACTCTTGATTTTGGCTCAGGTAATGATCTCAGGATCATGGGAGTGAGCCCTGCGTCAGGCTTCATGTTTAGTTTGGAGCCTGCTTGGGATTCTCTCTCTTTCCCTCTTGCCCCTCTCTCCCACTCATGCTCTCTCTCTCTAAAATTCGGGAAAAAAAATGGATTAAGTACCTAAATGTGAGACCTGAAACTATAAAAATCCTGGAAAAGAGCATGGATGGTAATTTATCTGACATCAACAGTAGCAACTTTTTTCTAGATAGGTTCCCTGACACGAAGAAAACAAAAGCAAAAACTATTGGGATTACATCAAAATAAAAAGCTTCTGCACATTGAAGAAAACAATCAACAAAACTAAAAGGCAGCCTAGTGAATGGGAGAGATATTTGCAAATGACATATCCATTAAAGGGTTAGTATCCAAAATACATAAGGAACCTATAAAACTCAACACCCAAAAAAACAAATAATCCAATTAAAAATGGGCAGAAGACATGAATAGACATTTCTCCAAAGAAGAAATTTGGATGGCCAACAGACACATGAAAAGATACTCATCATCACTCAACAGCAGAGAAATGCATATCAAAACTACAATGAGATGTCTCCTCACACCTGTCATAATGGCTAAAATTAAAACATAAGAAATAAAAGGTATTGGGGAGAATGTGGAAAGAAAGGAACACTCTTGCACTGTTGGTGGAAATTAAAAAAGGTGCAGCCAGTCTGGAAAACAGTATGGAGGTTCTTCACAGAGTTAAAAATAGAACTACCCTATGATCCAACAATTACACTACTGGATATATGCCCAAAGAGTACAAAAATACTAATTCAAAGGGATAAATGCACTCTGATGTTTTTATCATCATTATTTACGATAGCCAACATATGGAAGCAGCCCAAATGTCCATCAATTGATAAATTCATAAAGAATATATATATATATATATATGTACGTATATAAAATGGAATTTTATTCAGCCATAAAAATAATGAAATTTTTCCATTTTCAGTGGCATGGATGGAGCTAGAAAGTAAACTGCTGTGTGACATAAGACAGAGAAGGACAAATACCATATGGTCTCACTCATATGTGGAACACTCATATGTGGAAATTTAAGAAACAAAACAAATGAGCAAAGGGGGAAAAAAGAGAGAGGCAAACCAAGAAACATACTCTTGAACTATAGAGAACATCCTGATGGTTACCAAAAGAGAGGTGGGGTGGGGTGATGCATTAAATGGGTGATGGGAATTAAGAAGTGCACCTGTTGGGGCGCCTGGGTGGCTCAGTTGGTTGAGCGGCCGACTTCAGCTCAGGTCACGATCTCGCGGTCCGTGAGTTTGAGCCCCGCGTCGGGCTCTGGGCTGATGGCTCAGAGCCTGGAGCCTGCTTCCGGTTCTGTGTCTCCCTCTCTCTCTGCCCCTCCCCCATTCATGCTCTGTCTCTCTCTGTCTCAAAAATAAATTAAAAAAAAGGGTTAAAAAAAAAATTAAAAAAAAAAAAAAAGTGCACCTGTCATGATGAGCATGGAGTGAGGTATGGAATGTTGAATCACTACATTGTACACCTGAAACTAATATAACACCGTAAGTTATCTAACTGGAATTAAAATAAAAATTTAAAGAATGATTATAACTTAAGCCCCAGAATAGGAACATAGAACACAAGAGTTAACAATGCTTAATCTAAATGCAAAAAAAAAAAAAAAAAAAAAAAAAAAGGCAAACTTGAAATCTATAGCAAGTCAAGATTAGAAGATTGTAGAGAAGAGAGCTTCTGTTAGTACTCGTCTACTCTTCTTGATGCTATGATAATGTTAGTTGTCTGTGTAAGTGAGTAGAGGGCTACACTGCAACACCGCATCGTGTATTCTACTTGTGCTCCAGCCTTGTCTGGCTTATTAACACTGTCTCCTGCAACTAGGTTTGACATTTTGTTAATTGCCTCTCTAGAGCCCAGTTCAGCAAATACAGCCTGAGGGCTAATTCCAGTGTGTTTTTATAAATAAAGTTATATGGGAACACAGCCACACCCATTTGTTTATATATTGTGTATGGCTGTTTTCACAGTACTGCAGCAATGTCCAACAGTTGCACAAATCCTAAAATATTTGCTGTCTGTTCCTTTACCCAAAAGTTATGCCAACCCATACTGCACTGTATGTTATCTGCACATTTCTTGCTACCCCACTCTATTTAGTGCAATAATAGTGTTTTTATTTGTCTTATCCCTTGGGTTGATTTTAAGCTGTTGATATTTGCAATCTGTCTACTTATATGTGTGTCCTTTTTAATGTCTTTCTCCAGAAGAAAAGCAATAACTATTTGTTGAATAAAGTTAAACTGAAAGTAAATCAAAATAAAATCTTGCAATTTTACTTAAGGAGAGCTATAATAAGGCCCTTATGTATTTTGGACCCAATATGTGTCTAACATTTTTACAAAGTTCATGCAATCACTTTTTCTGGCATTTTGTATTCTTAATCAAATAAATTATTTTATGTTTTAACATTTTTATTACTCTGGCAGCTATAGACAGCTATCCATTACAATGCTCACTTCAGCTCTCAAGTATAGAGTTGTTGGCAAGGGGCTATTGGGGAGGAAGAACTTCCTCTGATCTTCAAGGTCCTCCTCTCTGGAATAAGAATCAAACTGACATGAGACAGATCAACAGGAGAAAATCAAATTTCATATTGTTTGTATGGGGAATTCACACAGCCCTGAAATTCCAAAGACAGTGAGGCAATATGAAGCTTATATGGGCTGAGTGAGTAGGGTCTGAGGATACAGAGGGTAGAAAGACTATTAGCAGGAAGGTGAGAGGAGATGTTTGGAAAACAAAGGCCCTATTATGTGGACAAGTAGGTAAAGAGGAATCTCTGATAATAACTCTTTTCCTGATACACGTAAGAGAAGTTGAGGGAGAGGTAAAGAGATTTTCCTGATCTGTTGGGTTTTGGTTGCTTTTTTTAGTTTACTTTTTAAAAGTTTTTAGATTTATTTTGAGAGAGAGAGAGAGAGAGCGAGGGAGCAGGGGAGGAGCAGAGAGAGAGGGAGAGACAGAATCCCAAGCAGACTCCAGGCTCTAAGCTGTCAACACAGGACTCAAACCCACAAACCATGAGATCATGACCTGAGCTGAAGTCAGACGCTTAGCCACCCAGGCGCCCCTTTTAGTTTATATTTTTGTTCATAGTTGCTTCTGACTCAAAATAATGTTTATGCCAAAGTGGTTCATCTTGGGGTGGCCTGCCCTTGACCCTGCAGGGCCATCCAGAACACTTTGCTGTTTATGTGACCGTGTGACAAGGTGTTGCCACTAAATGCCACTTCCAGAGAAAGCATTTATAAGAAGTTGGTATACTATCTCCACTCTGTCTTTTTCCTTCTGCCACCAGAGTTCAGTGGATCCCAAGACCCTAGAGGGATGGCAAAGCCACAAGGTGGAAAGAGCCTAACCAAGATACTTCCACTAGGTGGTTACATGCCTGAGGAGTAAGTCACTATTAAGCTCATCCTGTGAAACGTGGAGGTTTATTTGTTTCAGAGGCTAAGCTACATTAATGAATAATGTTACTTTACACAATATTTTCTTCAAGTTTTCCCAACAATTGACTATCCTCTGAGATATAACATGCATTACTTCATTAACAGGCCAGATACTGTTCCCTTCAAGTAACATCTTATGTCTCTGGATTAATTTAAGATTCATATGAGATCTGCACAAGAGAAGCAGAGCATAAACACTTCAAGCCCCTGAAATATGGCCTAAGGAATTGTTCACATTAAGACAATGTCCTGTATCCCTCCAACCCCCACTACTCATGTGTTGTCGTTCCCATTACATAGGACAGGTTCTCGCCAACATGTCTCTACATGCATAGGTATTTATGTAAGTCAATCCTCCCCTGAACCCCCTGAAACAGCCAGGCCCAGTGTCAGGCCTATGAGCACATTGTTTGACTGCTTCTTAAATCTCATCAAGTCACAGGCTATGACGACAGAATTGCTGAAATAACAAATTTAATTAAACAAGTTTACTTTTTTATAGGATAGCTGCAATCCAGTTTTAATTTTTTGACATAAACTTGTGATTTTATGTTTGCCAAATTAATCAGATTAAGTCATTTTTTTGCCATTGGTGAAAATAGAATTATTATTTTCACATATACCAAGTTAGTTTTGTTCAACCTATATTTAATAACAGACATCCAAAGTCTTTTTTTAGCAATAAATCTTTGTTAAAATGAAAGGGATTGCCCAGCATGAGGAGGGATGAATGTCTATACATTCTGGTTGAAATAAGAGAGTGAATAGAGTCAGACCTTTTTCCTGCTGTCTGGGCAAAGGCCTCACACGGGTCTTCATAGAATCCCCAGTACTTTGTAGGGGACAGTTTTAAATCTATTGGAGTTGAGAATTAATTCATATAAGTGAAATTTCTATTGGAGAGTTGCATATATTTCTTTGGTTCAGTGTCTGGTGTTTTACAGTTTTTAAAAAATTGGCAGGGCTTTCTTCAGCTTTGGGAAATTAAAAATTTTTTTAAGTACCATTTACCAGAAAATCCAAACCATTACTCACCTTACCACTGCTTATGGATATAATCAAGATATTTCATTTTATAGTGCTTAACCTTTTAAAAGGCTGTATTTCTAAAAACCCAAGTAATTCCTTTAGTCCATGAGGGAAACAGAAAGTTCGCTGAATGGTAATATGACCCAGAAATAGCATCATCCCCTTCACATATTGGTTTGGCACATGCTTTCACCTTAGAGTAGAAACAGAAACGAAGGTGTTTGTATCCATTTTTGAGCCTTCAGTCACAGTTAAAATTATTTAAGTTTATTAAAGTTTCATTTTCAGTTATATAAAATAGGAATACCTATATGAGTAGTATTTTTTTTCTCATTGACCTTATCACCATGATTATATCATAAAATATTCATTTTATCATAATTTGTGTTTGTGCTTACAGTCATAAAACAAATCGTAACAAGGTACATGGCAGGTATTCAGTAGATGATAACTTTTGCTGTTCTTGTTCTTTAAATAACTTAATAGAGCATCAGAAGTCTAGAATTTGAAAAGAAATGGAGCAACACAATATGCTCTACATGAAAGGAACAGCCATTAGGGGCCTTTTTCATAGAAGTAAAAATGGAGGACTGCTCTGCCATCTAGTGGACACAATGAGAAATGGAAAAGTTTTGTTTTGTTTTTTATTATTTCAAATAGAGTTGTATTAAATTTCACCAAAATGCTGATTTTTTTTTTTTTTTTTTTTACTGAGCAAAGTAGCACCTGCTCTTTTTATTGCTTTTGGCAGATATTGTGAGGATTTCTGCATGGATGGGATAAGATCATTTTTAGAAAGTAGTTTAGAAAAAATGGGATTTGGGGATTCCAGGTTAGAAGCTTAAAAGGCTACAGTGCTGGATAAATGTTTTCATGTGTGGCATATTACAAAGCGAGAACATGAGAGAGTGAAAGAAAGGAAGGAGAGAGAAAATGATATTTTTATTGAATTGTTTAAAAGGGGGAATGAATAAAAAAGAAGCATTGTTTAGCCAATTTTGAAAGCCTAAAACCGGAGCCCCCAGGGTTCAAGGAATAATTCTTTAGTCTAACATATGGAAAGTTTGGCGGAGAGGGAAAATGTCTTTTGGAAGAAGTGCCAGTGTCTGGGAAGAAACGGGCAGATGAAGAGCAGCTGCGGAAAGAAAGTGCAGCTTGTCAGGAATTCTGCAGCCTTGCAGCCGGTCAGAACGGTGCTTGCTTGGTGGCAGTTTTCCTTTACTTCACTTAAAAGTTCCTGGGTTGTAGTGGGAGAGAAACCGGGAGAGAAGAGTATCGCTGAAGGAGACCTTTCAATAAGCTGGACGCTAACTCTTTGTATTACCTCGTTAAAATGAAGCACTATCACAGAAAAGAAGACTGTCAAATCACACGACGTGGAGAGTCATTCTCCGAGTGTAAGCCCGTACCCTCTGCCAGCCCAGTCATTGCGAGGCCTGCAACTTGGGAAGCTTTGGATGGACCTGACGGGCTGTACTATCACGAATAATGAAGAGAGAAGGAAAAACAGGCAGTTGGATATTTTAAAACTTGCGATGGCCAAATCCAACGTACTAATGATTCTCAGTGCATTAGAATGGTTTGCAGTGTATCAGATACAAAGGAAGCTCTCCTGTGACCTTAGTTGGGGACAATATTCCTGTCCCTGGCTCTGGCCAGTGCCGAGGATAGGTTGGGTTCTGACCCAATTCATTTGGAATAGTGCGAAAGTCTTAGACAAGGGGATGATAAATAGGGAAGACAATAAAATTGGGACTACTACCATTGCTTTATGAAATGGAGAGAACATCTTCTGAGATCTATTGGAATGGTGTCCTACTGGCAGGAAAAAGATAGCCCTCACATCTCCTTCTCCAATTTATAGCCTTTTGAAGGGGGGAAAATTCATGGAGCATGGAGCTGACAGGATGGAAGAACTTACAGTAGCACAGGGATTTGGGGCCCATCCAGAGTATGGTGCGTTCTGTAGATAGTGGTGGGGGCCTAGATATACTGGGCAGGATAGGAGACTTCCAGCTGCCTGGGAACTAGGAAGGTCTGAGAGGGGTGAGTATAGAGGAAACCCAGAAACTTCTCTGTGACAACCTTACATCGTGTGACAGTGATGTGGCCCTGAGTGTTGTATTTCTGTATTTTTTGGATACAGCTCACTGGGTCAGATGTGGAGCTAAGCAATATTGAACCCATCAGATTCTTTCTTTCAGAAACTTAGAGTTGGGACCACTTCCAACTTGGACCTGAGGCTGCAAGAAGCTAGACCTTCCACATAGAAACAGGAAAATTGTGCTCCATCCATGGTTTGCTTGTGGAAAAAGGAGCAGAAAAATCTACTGTACAGAGAGACAAAGAGAAATGAATGCAAAGTGAGAAGCAGAGATGAGAAATATTGAAAGAAATATCTGAAAAGTTTTTAAATTCTTTGTTCTCTTTTCTTTCTACAGCCAGCTATATTTCTGCTCTTGGGTTTCAGTTAGATACCTCTCCATTCTAATAATACATACCCATTTTGCTTATGAAAGCCTAAATATCTGTTATTTGCACAAAGATTCTTAACCATATGGTGATTTTGCACCCCCACTGTCCAAATTCAGCTATTTGAGCCAGAAAGAGGAAATTTGAAAAGTTGGGCTTCCATCTGTCCCTTCGACTCCAGGAAATAGGGACTTTCATCTGAGCATGGCCTAAGAAACCTGACCTTTTTAGTTCTTCTTCAAACATTTTAGATCCGCTTCCATTGTTTGGGACCGGCAGGAACCTGCAGTACAGTTTAGGAGGGGCACCTGGTCCTGGTCTCTTTCTCCCCTTGAAGAACCTACTCTCTAGGACTCTCAGTTGCCCCACACACTTTGAGGCAGTCATTTTCCTGGAAGATCTCCAGTATGAATCCTTACGGGGTTCCTTTGGAAGCCCATGGCTGGGTCCCCGTTCCAGGAGGGTGGCCTGGCAACTAGATGTATAATAGTGGTTGGTGGAGGGCGTGCACTCAGGCACCTTAAAGGAAATAAATAACATCTTGCTGGAATTTGAAGCTTCATTGGGACTACCCAAATGATTTGATTTAGTTTCTCCTAGTTAGAGGGTTCAGCCAAGCAAAAAAAGCCAGAGAAAAGAGAGAACTGCGTGCTTTCAAATACATGAAAGATTTTAATATTGACAGGGAGAAAAAAGATAGGAAAAGAATGAATAGGAATAGGGTAAGATACTGCCAGAATTCATAAGACGGAGGGTCTAAAAAAATTGGACTCTATCGTCAAGTCAATGGGAAGGTATTGAAAACAACTCATAATTCGTGTTGTAAGGAGTTGCTCTGGTCGCAGAGCAAATGCAGGAGAGTAAGTAGACAGCTTTTCAAAGGTGGTAGCAGTGAAGATGAGGAGAGATGATTGACTCTGATGAGGTATGTAAGACATGGAAGTGGTGTCGATTGGCTGAAAATGTGAGAAAGAGAGAGTTGCCAGTGCCTACCTCCAGATAGGCTGCACCATTTCCTGGAAGTGGAGGTAGGGATGGCTTAACGGGAAGAGAAGTTGAGGGCACGTGGAGTGTGGGATGCCCGAGGGGCTTCCCAAGGGAACACGTACAGTAGGAAGTTGGAGGCACGTGATTAGAACACTTACGATGAAATTGGCTCGTTCTCCTACTGGCAAAGCCCTGTTGTTTGTTGCTTTTTCAAATGGAGAGCAGAGTGTTGAGCCCGGACACATGCTTTCCTCTCTTCAGAAATGGCTTTCAAATGCAAAAGAGTACACATGCTGAAGTAGCTGATCTAGACCAGAGAAAACGCTCACTTACTTCACACATTGACTTTGCCCCAGGCTGTGTCTCCAAACGTAATTCAGAAACTTCACCCATGCTGAGGCTAGAAGTTTTACACAAGAGTGTTTCCTCTCGCATTGACAGGAAAAATACACAACCTTGCCCTTTATAAGCCATGTCTCCAATGGTTACACATTAGCTGCCCTAACAGGACTAGAAGTGGTTCCTTATCATCATAATAGGCAGCCTGTTTATAGAAAAGAACATGTCTCTTATCCATAATATGAACTTCAAGGTAGCTATTTAGCTGTGCAAATAACCACATAGAAGTGCCAGTACAAAATTTATATATTTTTGAATTTCTTGAAATATTTTCCCATTTCCAGATGTCTTCTGTATTTTTGGTTTGACTATCCAAAGTAAGGAAATCAATGTATTTATTCTCCATGCTGAGAAAAACATTGGCCTGAAGAAAATGTGAGAGGGTAGCTTAAAAAGAAGGATTTCCTTAGAAACTGTGCATTACCAACCTGATTAAAAAAAAAAAAAAAAAAAAGAGTATTCAAGTTTTAGTTTTCCTTCTGAGATTTTTTTTAAATGATATTTTGCAAATTTAAGTTACTTTAAAACTATAATGGATCTTCACAAATGTGAAACAGTGTGGTTGATACAGCAATTTAACTCGCCTGGAAAGCATATGTTCAGATTATCTTTTATGTGACCAGGCATACAAGAGGGAACTTCATTCCCATTTATTTAATGGTCTTCACACTTTGATACTTTGAAGGTATAAAAGAAAATTCTCTTGGCCAAAAACCTAATGCTGAGAATTCTAGTTGTAGATACTATGTTTACAGTGCTTTATCTTGGACTTGGTGTGTCTGCGAAAGAATAAAATGTGAACTGGAATGCTTCTGTATGTCACAATTGTTCCAATTCAAACTCACACTTAAGATAGGAGGGAACTAATATTTATGAAACTCACTGTGTTCCAAGGACTTTTGTATACTTGAGTTTATTATAGTAATACACTGAGTGGGGGATTTCTCATCCCATTTTTTGATAAGGAAACTGACTCTCAGAAGGGATATTTGAGTGATTCACTCTGCTAAAGGATGGAAACAAAAGGCTGATTTTTTTGCCCAACATTCATGCAATTTCCACTCTGCCAGAGGTTTCTAAATTGAGTTCCATTGAGTCCAGGGCCATGAGAGGCACTGTGGGAGCCACCTCGTGGTGAGAATGTAGGGGGAGGAAGGCTGTCTGACTAGAGCATGGTTCCCTGTGCTCATTTGAAGCAGAGCGGTTCTTTTCGTTGTCTTACTTATTGGGTTCACTTAAAATTGTTACTTAGGAAAGTGGCTTCTACTACTTAAAACTTATTAATAAACTATTGCACCATAAAATTAACTCTGATGAAGCTAATCAGTGATAAAACTAGGGAGTTATAGGTAAAAATAACATCAAATTTGTGGTATAGTAAACTCCACATGCCACTAATTCTATTTAAAATTGCTTTATGTCTTTTTGTCTAATGTTTCCTGAGAAATGACCAGTCAGGTATTACTTTTCTGTCTGTGTTTTTAGGATGAATACACAGGATTCTGGAATACTGAAAGAGAGGGTTCTAGGTATGCCTGAGAGAGCTAATGGTAAAGACTACTATGGAGTATAGAAAACATGGAGCCCTTTTTCAGCAAAAGATTAGAAAATTGTAGGTTGTAACCTTGGTTCAAGGAATGCATTGAAAGAGATCATGATTCTGATTAAGAGCAACTCTCAGTGGAAGCCTAGGCCTGGAAAGGAATTATTGGCTTTATTCTAACATTTAATTTTCAATCGGCTTTATTGAGGTATAATTTGCTTGATGCTTTGTTATTCTGACTTCTATGTCCAAAAAAAAGAAAAAAAAAAAACTGCTTGTTTTATATCCACTGAAGAGGGACACAACCTAAATTATTTCTTTAGTAAAAGATGATCACTATTTGCTTTGGGGCAATTTTTTTATTGTTTACTTACTTAATTTGAGAGAGAAAGAGAGAGAGAGAATGAGTGGGGAAGGGGCAGAGAGAGAGAGAGAGAGGGAGAGAGAGAATCCCAAGCAGGCTCCACACTGTCAGCACAGAGCCCAACGTAGGGCTTAGGGCTGGATCTCACAAAGATCTCAGGAATGGTGAGATCATGACCTGAGCCAAAATAAAAAATCAGATGCTTAAGCAACTGAGCCACCTAGACACCCCACTTTGGGGCAGATTTTTAGAAATACAGTCCCTGGAACAACAGCATCAGCATCACCTGGGGACCTTTTATAAACACAAATACTCAGTTCCGCCATCCCTGGCCGAGGTCTACTGACCGGAAACTGTGTGGATGGGGCCTGGTAATCTGTGTTTTTGGGTTTTTTTTTTATTAATTTTTTTTTCAACGTTTTTTATTTATTTTTGGGACGGAGAGAGACAGAGCATGAACGGGGGAGGGGCAGAGAGAGAGGGAGACACAGACTCGGAAACAGGCTCCAGGCTCCGAGCCATCAGCCCAGAGCCTGACGCGGCACTCGAACTCACGGACCGCGAGATGGTGACCTGGCTGAAGTCGGACGCTTAACCGACTGCGCCACCCAGGCGCCCCATAATCTGTGTTTTTATAAGCCCCCCAGGTGACCCTGATGCACAGTAAAGTTTGAGAACCCCTGCCCTGGCAGGTGCCCTCTGACCAAACAGAGTCAATCTAGAGACTGGCCAGAGGAAGGCAGGATTGCCAAACTTGTGCCAGAAGTAATTCTAATGAGCGAAATAATACCTTCCTGAATCAAAATGAGAAAACTGGAAGAAATTAACCAGCTGTTAGCAGAAAGAGGTAGAGAAGACACTTAAATAGAAGCAGAGACTGAAAGTTATTAGAATCCTGTCAACGGCAGGCTGCTAAAATTCCTCTTGGTGAAGGGATGAGGTTTGTGTTTCTCACTTCTACATGTATTCTTACAATAATCTTTCATCATGTGAGGTATCTCACAACCAAAATGGCTTCAATCATCTTGTTCCCTGAACTCACAGTCTACATGGAAGGGAAAAATTAACAGAGTAATTGAGCCAAGAAGATGGGGAAGGGGACAAAGAAGCAGTGTTCCTTTAAAAGGAATCAGACGAACACACTCTCTGATAAGACATCTCTTTCAGACAACAAATGCCTTCTGCAGAGCTGGTGACTTAATAACTGTGTGGGCTCAGTTGTGCACTCAGTTGTGCAGGATGCTGTTTTGTACATGTATGTGTGTACATCTATGTATATATTATATATGCAGATTCGCTTAAGTCACATGCTAACCAACCATGTTTGTACTATTACTGTATTTGTTTTATAGAGTTATGTATAATAACATTAAGGTAGAGGGAAATTAATTAGCTTGCCCAGGGACATACACATCATCTGTTATGGAAAGAGGATTTGCATCCCGGCAACCTGGCACCACAGCCTGTACTATCAACTACGATGCTATATTGCTTGTTGATGGAAGTTATTAAAATTAATCCTCTAGGTTTGTGATTCTGTAAGTTGCTTGTTTGTCTCTACGGCAACCATATTCTAAGCCATGTGCTTCTAGACTCTCATTTGAAATCTCCAGTAACCATAAGAACCACATGGCTCCTGTGTGTCCCACCAAACATGTGCATATGATTACACTTTATATATGACTCCTAACATCTTCATCATATAAATGCTCTATATTGTGAACTCTGGTTTTAGTTTATATATGAATTGTTTATGTTTGATTTACTGGTTGTAATCCTGAACAAAAGAGGAAGAGAAGTAGGTACTGTTCTCCCCTTTCTCGATCATGAATATATTCAAAAGATTTGTGGTGGACCAGTTTGAAACCTTAGATGTTTTTGTTTGTTTCTTTCTTTCTTTGCTTGCTTATTTATCTATTTTTTTTTTTTTTTTTAGTTTATTTGTTTATTTTTGAAAGAGAGCATGAGCAGGGGAGGGGCGGGGCAGGGAAAGAGGGAGAGAGAGAATTCCAAGCAGGCTCAAACCCACGAACCATGATATCATGACCTGAGCTGAAATCAAGATTGGGATGCTTAACTGACTGAGCTAGCCAGGTACCTTGAAACCCTAGAGTTTTTTTCTAAAAGATATGGAGGCCCTCACCTCCATAAAGACAGTCAACATAGTCCTGAGTTGATTCTGAGAAAGGCATGCCCTGCTAAGCTATTGGTCCTCAACACTTTTAAATATTTTTTAACACACACAGGATACTTCAAGGAAAAAACTGTATATGATGTAATATAATATAATATAATATAATATAATATAATATATAATATTTACATATATACAATGTAAATATATCATATATATTAGATATATATAAATGTTAATTTTATGTGTTAAAATGAAAGTGGCACAATGAAAGTGGCAACTCAATGACTGGTAAAGCAGAGCCTAAGGGCTTTGTCTTTTTTTTTTTTTCTTTTTTCTTTTACTGCGGTCTTCATATCTGAGATATATCAAGGATTGCACCCGTCAATACAGGATTTTCAGAGAAACAGTTTGTCCCCACCCTACCCTCATCTGTCACTGTCCGGGCTTTCTCTGATGTTGCACTATCATTGCTGTACTCGGCGGGTCACAGCAGGTGCCCTGCGACTTGCACACCAGCAAGATCACAAGGGCTCTGGGAGAGTAGACTGCCTGCATCCTCTGCCTTCCCAGAGCCTCAATGGTAACAGCCTGATAACTCCTGCCACCTGGAAGCCTTTGTTGGGTGAGGACCTCAACCCAGTTCCGGAAATGGATAAAGAATGCTCTCACAAGGTGTAACATCCTTCACCTATCACTAGCCTCCACCCTTGGTTCCCTAGAATGTTCTTTCCATCAGTCCATCTCTGGTATGGGTTAAAAGGCTGAGTATATTCTACTTGTAATCACAAAACCTAGGAAAACAGTGTGTATGTGTATATGTGTGTGCATGTCCCTATGCATGCATGTGGGTTGGTGAGTGAGTGGAGGGGATATCGGATAGGGAAGTGAAGCAATTTCAAGTACAGATAAAAGGAACTGAGCATGAGTTTCTGGCTTCTGGCTCAAGATATGGTTCTCAGAAGTTTTGTAGTATTTAGAAGCCTTCCCTGACATATCGGGTAACCCACATTTTCCCACTGGTCTGACCTAGTGGAAATGGAATGTGCATTTTCATAATCTGCTCAACCTGAATCCCTAAGTATCTTTTATCTGGTGAGAAAAATATATGATCATTTCAGAAATCCTAATTGACATTTAAGAAGTGCTTTTTTTTAATCTAAATATGACCCAGTGTAATTACAGCTTTTCAAATAAAACATAAGATATTCTGCTGAAATTAGGTGTCTCAAAGAGCAACCATTTGCAAATAAAAAAACTATAGAAAGCTTATAACCACGATCATTGCTTTGTATAATTTATATATATTATAGAATCATTAGATTCATTTCATTTGACATATTAGAAATTATACACAGTGGTTAATGGACTCCCTTTTTAGAAAATGCTATCACATACACCTCTCCACTTCTTGCCATTAAAAAAAATGATCCCACTTTCTTTCCATTTAGCATAAATCAAATAAAAATATGATATTAAACACTATAGCATTAAGGTCAAATAATTGGAAAAATGATGGAAACAGTAACTGTTGAATAATACTACTTTAAACAGAACATAGTTAATATTTTATAATTTTATTCAAACTATTTAAATTAAAAAAATAATGCCATGAACAGAAAGCTAAATGCTAGCTTTAAAACCATAATACCATCTGGGGGAGATGCCACTAGATGGAGCCCATGGTTTCTAAGATTTAAGGTCAGTCTCCTGCATTTTTGGGATAAGTGTTTTCGAGCTGTTGAACCACAGCATTGTTAGGGATAGTCAGCAGGCTGGTATATTGTACAATCCTTTGGTTACCACAATTAGGAAATAGAGGAATTTGAGAACAGGGCAGTCCATTGTTCTTTCTGTACAAGTACATAAAAGAATTTAAATATAATCTACCTATTTCTGGAAGTTAACAGTAATTTACACTGACCACCCGGAAAAGAATTGTCAATAATTTGATAACCTAATAGCAAAGAAAGTCAGCTATGGAATGGATTTATTAAAATGCAGGTTCTTTTCTTATAAGTGGGCATCCAGGGTCCACTTTAAACAGTTTACTACATGAAAAGTATAATAGAAACACACTGTACAGTGTATTAGTTGGTCATATGACAAATAAAAAAACCCATTGGGACACATTATTTAGATTGCTTTCATCAAGCAATTACAATGTGTTAAGTACACTCTGGGAAAAATGTAAATGCAATACAGCTATACTCTAGTAACTGTTCTAAGATAGTAAGTGAACACCTTTCCATACTGTTGATACATGCTTAAGCCTATTAAAAGGGATTTTAAATTACTGACTTAACAGTCATTCTTTTTGAATTTATTTTTTTAAAAAAATTAAGTTTTATTGAAGTATAATTGACTTAAATAGACTATATGTATATTTATTTTTATTTAAAAAATTTTTAATGTTTATTCATTTTTGAGAGACAGAGTACAAGTGGGGGTGGAGCAGAGAGAGACACACACACAGAATCTGAAGCAGGCTCCAGGCTCTGAGCTGCACAGAGCCCAATGCTGGGCTCGAACTCATGAACCGTGAGATCATGACCTGAGCCGAAGTCGGATGCTTAACTGACTGAGCCACCCAGGTGCCCCACATTTTTTTAAATTATATACCTCGATAGATTTTCACATACACACACACACACACACACAAAATCACCACCACAAAGATTGTGAACATACTCATCTCCCTTGAAATTTTTTTTTTTTTGTGTTTTTTTGTCATCCCTTCCTCTCTCCTCTCCTTGTTCTCCCCCTCCCCACCCAGGTCACCACTAATCTGTTTCCATCATTATAGGTCAGTTTATATTTTCAGTATGGATTTATACACCATGAACACTTTTTTGGGGGGTTGGTAGTCTGGCTTCTTTCACTTAGAATAATTATTTTGAGATTCATCCACATTGTTGCATGTGTTGTATTCATTTATTTTTATTGCTAAGTAATATTCCCAGGTTTGGATATTCCACAATGTGTGGAATGTGTTTATCCATTCATCTGTTTATCCAACAGATGAATGTGTTTATCCGTTCATCTGTTGATGGACATTTGGGCTTTGGGTTTTTTCCCCCCCCACAGTCTAGAGTTATTAGAAATAAAGTTTCTATGATCATTCGTGCACCAATTTTGTGCAGACACACATTCCCTTTTCTCTTGGCATGGGCAAACATAGTATCTGCTTAGCTTTTTATGAAACAGTTGAGCTCTATTCCAAAATGGCTGTCACATCTTCTTCTTTCATATATAAGTAAGCACAAATATCCATTTTATGGATATCAATAAAAGCAATGAATATCATGAGTTACTTAATTTAAATTAGGAGACAAAAGACATTTTGCTTTTCTGTTTAATACTACAATGTCCTGTACCACAATATTGAATCTGTCTCTGTACTGTGCAGGGACAGAAATAAATCCATCATCACTACCTTTACTTGACTACAATAAATAATTTAAACACCATTGGACAATTTATGGAAAAAATAAAGGAACAAATAGGATTTTTATTTCACCAAAATACAAATGTGATGAAACACCCTAGAATTGTAAGCTGTGTGCAGAGTCTCATAATTCTGTCACTTTAGGTTTATGATGAATATACATCTTAAAATAAGAGAGCAGTTTCTGTTTCGATGTCTTATCTTAAACCCAGGCCATGTGTTCCTATTCTTTATTGCAGAAAATTCAATCACTGTATTTCCAGCAGAAAACTTTCTCATGAAACTTCTCCAGCATATTAACTTTTCCAGTAACAAGAGACCCTGGCACACTTGGGGCATGTCCTGGTCTTTATTCAAATAAGTTATGCTGTCCACCGTTTAAGGTGCACTTTATTGGGAAAATAGCTTTGTGTTCTTAAATTAATGAAAGTACATTGTAAGAAAGAAGGTATCAGTTAAATATTTTGAAAATATTCCCTTACTTACCAGTTCTGTGATCTTATATAAACTACTTAGTTGTCTATTTTGTCACCTGTAAAATGGGAATGATATTTTTGTATGCATTTTTGAGTATTAAGGAAGTTAAAACATATAAAGTACTTAGAAAAAGTACTAGTCATACAGTGAGTACTCAACAAGTATTAGTTTGTGTTATTTTTAAGGTCTCCAAATATATATGATAGTGTTACATCAACTTGTATTATAAAGAACAAAAATGTATACAAAGAAACATATTTAGACACCCTCCCTTGCTTTCTTCTTTGTGGACACCTATAAAGACCATTCCTGTACTGCCCTTCAAATACAATTAGATATTGGGGCACCTGGGTGACTCAGTTGGTTCAGCATCCAACTTCGGCTCAGGTCATGATTTCAGTTTGTGAGTTCAAGCCCTGCATCGGGCTCTGTGCTGACAGCTCAGAGCCTAGGGCCAGCTTCAGATTCAGTGTTTCCCTCCCTGTCTGCCCCTCCTCTCTTGTACACACACTCTCCCTCTCTCTCATCTCTCTTTCAAAATAAATAAGTAAATATTAAAAAAAAAAAAACAAATACAGTTAGATCTTTTATACATCTCTAGATTCCCAATGACTAGAACATTTTCTTAGTTTCTCTAAGTTCTGTGATTTGCTTGATGATTTTTGTGTCAAATGTGTTTCCTGATCCACTATGATGAGTTTATTAAGCATAGTGTTTGCTAAACTCTAAAATATGAAGGTTATGTATATTAAAATTAACATCATTTAAATATGTTTAATTTAGGAGTTATTTTAATGTGCCACAATGTATTACCTTGGTTAGAAAGATGTTAGATACTTTTTTTCAAAGGCAGAATAAGCCCATGCATACTAATTCTTTTTAGTTTCGAACTATTGGATTGCTAGATATTGTTTAAATACTAATAATTAAATACATGAATAAAAATATCCAAAACAAATGAAAAGTCTCCTGGCCCAGGAACAGACAGGAATTATAAGCAGTTTTTGTAGCCAGGAAACCTCATGGTGAGGTGGGACTACATGTCTGTGGCCACAAAAGGTTAATTCTGGATGAGAGGGAAGGCTGGGACCTCAGACTGACTCCCTGACTGAAGCTCCTGGGCCGTCAGCATCCCAAGCCCTACAGTGTTTCAAATATAAAATAACCCAATATTACTACATTATTTTTGCAACTGCAGATGAAGTCAATTTTATGATGATGTCAGAATAAGGTGAACCACCAAATTAAGAGCATTCTGTATCGTGAGAAAGGCAACCTAGTGTGGGGTTAAAGAACACAAACTGGAGAGCCAGAGTATTGAGGACTGAATCCCAGTCCAGTCCTGTTGCTTCTAGTGTGTGACTCCCAGCCTCAGTTTCCTCCTCTGAAAATGAGTAATAACAGTGCCTACAGCACTCTTGTGTGAGGATGAAATGAGGAAGCACTTAGAACTCAGCCCATAGCAAAAACTATGTAAGGTTTGTTATTATTGGTGAGAAAAATGCACTCACCCTATATATGCAAAGCATCTTATACAGATCAAACGTTTGGGAAATTGATTATTATACGAAATACTTCCTTGGCTACTTTTGCATGCAATATTAAATACCCTCCCCCATAATTTTTTAGACTTCTATTCTTTTTTTTTTTTTAATTTTTTTTTAAATGTTTTATTTATTTTTGAGACAGAGAGAGACAGAGCATGAACGGGGGAGGGGCAGAGAGAGAGGGAGACACAGAATCAGAAGCAGGTTCCAGGCTCTGAGCCATCAGCCCAGAGCCCGACGCAGGGCTCGAACTCACAGACCGCGAGATCGTGACCTGAGCTGAAGTCGGACGCTTAACCGACTGAGCCACCCAGGCACCCCAAGACTTCTATTCTTATGTTTGAACACCTATGTGAAATGATGATGCTGGATTGAAGTGTCCGCAAAAATAAACATCACCTTTCAATATTCAGAGAGAGAGAGTTTATGCATAGTTCTTCACCTCTAGAAAATAGATTTCTCTTAGATGGAATTCATTACCTCCAGAACGTGGTGAGAAGTTGAGTTCAAGTTCCTAAGTGCGCATTGTTCTCTCTAAAACTCTCTCTGCCTACAGTCTGTATTCTTTTACAGGAAGGATCATCACTCACCTAGTTTCTCAAGCTGAAGATCCCGGCATTTTCCTTGTAGCTTTCCTCACTGTGTCCCCACCTCATATACAATCACCCATTCTACACCCTGCCCATCTGATTTCTAAATATTTTTTAACTTTGAGCCCTCTTTTTCAGATTAGCACTATCCTCAAAGAGTTTCTCATCATTCCTCAAATGGTCAGGGTCCCCAGCCACCTAACTGGGCTCTCTGCCAGCTGACCCGACCCATGGATCCATCTGCCTCCCAGCTGCTAGAAAGAGCTCTCCAAAACAAAAGCCTGCCAGTGGCTTTGCATTGCCGCTGTAGGATACAGTTTCATCTCTGTCATAGCTCCCAGACTCCCTTTCCAGCTTCACGTGGGCTGCTGTTACATCTACCGGAAGCCAAAGCTGCCCACTTTCTATGGTTTTCCTCACGTTATGTGCCTTTTCTCATTCTGTCAATCTGCCCGCCATGCCCTCCTCTCATCCGTCACACTTCCGCTGTGGTCACCCTGTCACCACAATGCCTAGCTGATCACTATAGGTCTTACAGGATTTATTTCAGGCAGTACTCTTCATAAAAAAAGCTCTCCCCGAAGCTCCAAAACGACTTTAGGTGCCCTTCCTCTAGGTCCTAGAATTCTTGGTCATTCGTGTTTTGCCTGTCTGAATAATTTTTTTCTGGTAAAGTGGGTTCTAGACTGAACTATTTTTGATCTTTCTCCATAAATTAGACTTAGTAACTAGAATATAATATGCAGGACTTTGATGTTTAATGATAAAACACAGTGCATTTTAGCATTTAAATAAAAGCCTTTAACACGTATAAATGAGAGTTCAAAATATGTAAGGAATTTACATGTAAACACTGTCATCATATTTTTTTTTTAATTTTTTAACGTTTATTTATTTTTGAGACAGAGGGGGACAGAGCATGAACGGAGGAGGGTCAGAGAGAGAGGGAGACACAGAATCTGAAACAGGCTCCAGGCTCTGAGCTGTCAGCACAGAGCCCGACGCGGGGCTCGAACTCACGGACCGCGAGATCATGACCTGAGCCGAAGTCGGCTGCTTAACTGACTGAGCCACCCAGGCACCCCACTGTCATCATATTTTAAATGAAAAAAAAAATGTATGGCATAAAGAGCAGTATGATAGTATGACACTACTAGTTGTGTTTTGGTTTTTGTTGTTGTTTTGTGGGCACTGGGTAATAAGGAGCTGCACCAAACCGTAGGACTAAAACTGTGGAAATTGTTTTTGGCTCTGTTCCCCTTTCCACCAGTTTCTACCTCCATCAGCAGCTGTGGAGAGGGTTAGGCAGAACTCCTTGGTTCAGCCAGCATTATATATATCACATTACAAACTAATAAAAACCAACGTCCCACACCCTGTGCTCTCCCTATCAGCCTTTTTCCTGTGTTATTATCTGTGGAGATGTTATTATCTGTGGAGTAGTGACTTCAAACTGAGGAGATGGTGGGGTTTATGATGTCTTAAGAGGGGCACTGGAAAAATTTATTCAGTGTGTCAGCTAGCAAAAATATATTAAGTACATGTAATTAAGCATGCTTTGTTATTTAAGATTAATTTGAAGAGAAGTTCTAAAATTGCTCTCTGTTTGCCTCATTCTCCTACACAAATAACACTGACATTTACCATGTGACATTCTGTTTTCACTATTTATCTTTCTTTTATTGACAGCAGAAGCCAGATGACTATTTTGTTTCCTCAGTGCTTTGTGTTGTGCTTGCACATAGGGTGTACTCAGTGTGATTGTTGAGTGAATTAAATTAACAAATTAAATAAATGCAGGAGTGATTGAATAATTCAATCGATCGCTCACTTCTTTAATAAGAACGTAAAGGGCCAAATGCTGTATTGGTATTTACACCAGACAACAAATTAAATGAAGAAATGTCAAAAGCATATTCAGAATTATCCTGTTGGAGTTTCTCTTCATAGTCTGTTTTTAGTATTCTTTAACTCAAACAACTAATCATTATTTTTATCTTTTGAGTAAAATGCATGAGTTTGAAACCTCAGGAGCTTCCCGGGTATAATCTAAAATCAGACCCTGTAGGGGCGCCTGGGTGGCTCAGTCGGTTGAGCGTCCGACTTCGGCCCAGGTCAGGATCTCGCGGTCCGTGAGTTCGAGCCCCACATCGGGCTCTGGGCTGATGGCTCAGAGCCTGGAGCCTGCTTCTGATTCTGTGTCTCCCTCTCTCTCTGCCCCTCCCCCGTTCATGCTCTGTCTCTCTCTGTCTCAAAAATAAATAAACATTAAAAAAAAATTTTTTTTTTAAATAAATAAAATCAGACCCTGTATGTGGAGGGCAGGGAGAAACCAAAGAAAGAGGCAGGCCATTCCAGATTGGTAGGTGGCAGATTCGCCTGCCAGAATCTTAAAAGTTTATACAGAGGCCTTAATGGTGTTTAGTCACACATACCGTCTAGATGGTCTCATACCACATTACCGTCTCAAGGCTATGACCTTGGGACAACTTTTGGGAGTAGGGGAGGCAAGGAGAATGCACATTCCAAGATAGGGGGAGGGGGTTGGTGAAGAACTTCGACTGCCTGGCTCCAGCTCATGGGGTCAACTGGTGGTCACATCTTCTTAATGATCTCTCCCAACCAAATGAGAAAGAAAATGACGTTCATTTCTACTGTCAATTACTGATTTTTTTTAGAAAGTTCCTTTTTTGCCTAAATAAAAGCTGTTATAAGGAGACACAATAGCCCGGGGGAACTTGAGAGCTTCTAAATTCATAGCGAATTTAAAGTGCACTCAATCAAAACTTACATGTTGAATACAAACTACAAATAGCTCATTTTAACATAAGATAGACTATAATTTCAATAGATCGTTGTCTGGTTTTTAAAAAATAATGGAAAGTCGTTTCACCTATGACACCATTTCTTTGTTTCTGTGTAACTGAAACAATTATTAACTGAGGAATTTATGAGAATTTTTAAAAACTGCATACATTTTCAATATTTTTTTCTTATTGACTATTAGATGATTACTTTTGTTCCCCCTCCCCCTACATTATCAATTCACTGATCTGGTTGCAATATAGAAAGATTTAGTAAAAACAGTTGAAGTGCTATGAATGGCATGGTATATTTTGAATTATTTTACTTCTCAAGATGTTTACAGAAATTATACACACTCCTGGAACTTCCAAAATTTTGGGTTTTTTTGTTGTTGTTGTTAAGAAGGAAATTGTGTTATTGGATATACTGAAAAAGTTATTTGTGTTCTCTTTCTTTGAGAGATTGGAGGGTTTATTTTAGTCAGTACAATTAATAACATATATGTTTCTCTTATACCTAAACATAGTACTATGAATGACTAGAAATTTGCATTTTCTTTATAATTTGAAAGAAAATTTTACAACGTTTTAAGTAATTGAAATAAATGACGGAAGACCAAAAAAATAGAAAACAAATACAAAAACAAAAAAATCTTTTACTCTTTCAAAATATTTAATTTACCCAAGAATTACATAATTTGTTTCCAAATATATCTTCATATCCTAGATTAGGGCTACAGTAGTGTTAAATGATCATTCATGTCCTGTCAAATCCTTGGATTCTAACAATTTAGAGCACTATGTCTGGAAAATTCTAAGTAAAATAAACTCAGGCAAGACAGACATATATGGAGTTTTTATTCAGTTATTTCATATTTTTTTAAGTGGGAGATAAAGCTATTTTTAAAATTTATTTATTTTAGAGAGAAAGGGAGACAGAGCAGATGGGGTTTTGGGGGGGTGGAGAGAGAGAGAGAGAGAGAGAGAGAGAGAGAGAGAGAGAGAATGAATCCCAAGCAGGCTTCACCCTCAGCATGGAGCCCAACTTAGGGCTTGATCCCACGACCCTGGGATCATGACCTTAGCTGAAATCAACAGCCAATGCCCAACCGACTGAGCCACCCAGGTGCCCCTCAGTTATTCCATACTTCTAATTAAACACTTTTTCCATGTTTAAATACTATTTTTGTTTATGAATTTGGAATTTCTTGTCTTCTTGCAAGTAACAGGAAATCCTACAAATAGTAGCAGAAATAATCCAGAGGTAGACGTACTAGAACGGCTGTGCTTATTCCATATTTACATTCCTTCTGTCTCTCTAATCTGCTCGCCTTATGTGTTCATTTGTCCCTTTCCTACAAAACCTCATATCTCCACCCTTTATTACTGTCTACTACTGATTACTTCTAGCTACACTGAATAATTTTGAAATCTTTGGTCAGGATAGGCATACCTCCAATCCTCTGTTCCCCTTACTCCTGTCTGGCAAATTCTAGTAATCTTGCAGATCTCAGCTGAGACAGTGCTTCCTCTAGGAAGTCTTTCCTGATTACCAAATTCTGGATTCAGTGCCCTTCTGAAGTGCTCCTCTTCATCTTTCATAAATGTATTTATGTATTTCTATTGTCTTGTCACTTGTCTCTTTCCCATGCTGAGCTGCTTGTTCTATGAAGATAGAGATTGTGCTAATCTTATTCACTGCTATGTTTCCACCCATTAACCAAGTAATAACACATACTTAGATTTTGTTTAAATATATTGTGCTTTGTAAAATTTGGAATAAATTCTAAATAGGGACTCAATAATTCTGAAGTCCAGTGGTTTTGATTCACTCAATCATTATTCTTCATATAAATGTGTATTGTATCCTGTCATGTAACAAGAAGTGTGTGTTTTTTTAATTTTTATTTTCTTAGAGAGTGCACGCATGCACTTGTGGGTGGAGAAAGGGCAGAGAGAGAAAGAGAGAGAGAGGAAGAATCTTAAGCAGGTTTCACACTCAGCACAGAGCCGAACATGGAGCTCAGTCTCAAAACCGTGAGATCATGACCTGAGCCGAAATGAAGAGTCGGACACTCAACCGACTGAGACACTTAGGCACCCCAAGAGGTCTGTTTAATATTGGCACTCATGGGTTGTGCGTTATGAATGCACTAATAGAGACAGATACGAAACTAATAGAGACAGATACGAAATGCTGGAAGTGTTCTGAATAAATAGTCAGTAGCTGTACTTGAGGAACTCAAAGATAACTCTCCAGAGTAAGTAGGATTTTGAGATCATGAGGGCAAAAATTTTCCTATCTTCTTCATCACAGAATCCCCAGTAAATAGAGTAATTTTTATCTTATAATCTTTGTTAAATAAAAGAATAATCCATTCAAGAGTAAGAGAGAAAGTGGGATGATTTGCACATTAAAACATAAATTTCTTTATAAATATAAATCTCTGAAAAATGTTAGGTTAAAGTGTATTTAAGCTAATTATGTGGATATTTGAGGCAAAGATATGTCTTCAGCTTGAGATACCTGGATAATTCTCTAGCCCACCTATGACACAACCAGCTTTTCTTGCCTGATTCCAGATTATGGGTCTATGTTATAAAAAAATAATGATCATAGTTATGCCTAATAATATTGATGTTGTTTTCTGTATTCGATTTGGAATCTCTAAGAAGAAAAACATTTGTAAGGTCCTATTGATCAAAACATTCCTTGTGTTAATTACTGCCATAAAAGAATTATTAGGTTAACATAAATAGTGTTAAGGGTCAAGTTGAGGTATTATAAGCAGTGAGTCTTAGATTATATAATCTAGAAGATTTGTTTGTAAAAAGAAAACTAGAGTAAAGAGCATCCAGGGCAACTGAACACACATGTATGCTCATTTTTCTGCACACAAATACATCCAGATTTGTGTTTCAGGACATAGAGTTTAATAGGCAATACTTATTTTCAACTGTACAAACTCATACCACTTGGGTGAAACACAGGGTCTAAATGACTTCTCCATGGTTATGTATTTAGTGAGTGGCAGAGATATTTTACTTTTAGATTTTGAGTTCTACATTATTTTTAATACAATCTGCAGTCCCCAGGTTCCTGAGGAACTCACTGTGTATACCTTCCTTGTATATTCAAGGTGGAGAGCACTCAACTGTATTTCAAGTTGCAATCTGGTGAATTTTTCTATACCTCTGTATTGAGATCCAACCTCTCTAGTGCTGAAGGAGAGAAAGAGTTCTCAGCTCCAAGGTAAGCTTAAAAAGTTCAGGAATTAGGGTTCTTAGTCAGTGAACAGTAGGATGGAAAGGCAAAACAGTTGGGTATAGGGATTGGCAAAAATTCAAGACCTTTTGCATTTTTTTCCTTCCCTAGTCCCTACTCCAAACTGCCCCACTGTTAATAAGTTTTAAAGCTGTTTAAGCAGTCATTAAATCTTGCTGGGAGATTTCTGGGTACTCTAAATTTACAAATAAAAGTTCAGAACTGGGAGCCATTGAATACTTTCTGGCACAACAATTCATTGCTTTTTGTCCCGAGCATAAGCTTGGCTCAGGAAGAGAAGATGGGAGGCTCTCTTCCCTCCATGCTTGAGAATTCATATTCCCTGATGTGAAGAGAGAAAAGAGTAATATATGAGGGAGAGAGTGTAAAAGCACATTCTTTTATTAAATATAAGTTAGAGTTAGGGGATATAATGTGTGGGGTTTGTTTCAGTGTTTTGAAGTGGGCCCTGAATAAGTACAGTTTTATTCTAATGATACACATATGTTTGTACTTGGTATATTGAAAATATTATTTAGAACGTTTGGTTCTAGGGACTGAGGTCCTCAGGAAGACAGCAAGAAGTCCAAATGGACATTGGATAATTACAGTAGGTGCTTTGTTGAATGAGTCTTTATTTACACAAGTTTCATAAGATAGTTGAAAGTACACAAAGCCTTCCCAAGTGCATTTTCTCAAGATTTCTTGAGATCAAATTCCAAACAGCATTTCCTATATTAATGTTCCTTTTCAAGTTAACTTTCCAGGTGTTTCAGCTGTTTTCCAGGAAGTATAATTCATGTGGGGATGTGTGTGAATTCTTCCTTAGCTATTTTATGTTTAATATGTGCTGGGGCTTATTTATTTATTATTTCCCCATTGTTTTTATTAATTTTCTAATAGTATATTTGGGAAAATAGTGTGTCTATTTTTCTTTCTACAAGCAAATCCGGTTTGTGAGTAATTTCCAAGTCATTTTCTCATATTATTCAATAAATTATGTTTTAACATGAGACAGAACATTGGAGGAGACTTCTTTCCAAAAAATAATATAAATGGAAAGAAAGAGAATCTTGAGGCTCTAAAGCTTAGATTTTAATATTTTTATTAAAAAAAATTTTAATGTTTTTATTTATTTTGGAGAGAGAGAGAGATAGGCAGAGCTCAAGCAGAGGAGGAGCAGAAAGAGAGGGAGCCACAGAATCCGAAGCAGGCTCCAGGCTCCATGCTGTCAGCACAGAGCCTGACATGGGGCTCAAACTCGTGAACTGTGAGATCATGACCTGAGCCGAAGTTGGACACTCAATTGACTGAGCCACCCAGGCACCCCAAGATTTTTAATTTCTTATTAGTTTATCATATAATAACTACTTTTGTATTTTTAACTACTAGGCCTGTGGGAAGACATGATAATTCCTAAATATTATGAGAATATTTTCAATATTAAACTGAATATGTCAATTACTAAGCGTCAAGTAATTTTTGAAAACAGAAATAAGCATGCGAATTGAGCTTTTTTTTGGGGTGGGGTATGCTATCTTAGGAACTTATTTTAAGTGCTAGGAATTTTTTTTAACTAACAATAAAAGAGTTTACAACTAAAGATAGAAAGAAACCCTGTCTGCATGCAGTGAATATTTTTGGATTCTAGGTTACAATCTCTTTTCTCAGCTATTTACATAACTGGCAAAATAACTTAATGTAGGATTGAAATAAAAACATCAAAGTGTTGTATGAAAAGCATACTATTTGCTAGGCACTGTCAATTATACTAGCTCAATTCCTTCTTCGAAATCTTTATTATGGCTTTCAAATTATTGTTTCACTGACTGCTGTTACCATTCTTTCCTTTTTATTAACTTCACATTTTCCAAGCCCACTATCTTCTCTCCAGTGTCTTCAGTGTTATTCAATGACATCATGGTCTTTGCTCCATATTCATAATTCTTTTTATTCCTAACTCACCACCATCTTCTCTTGACCTCATCTTAAATGACTTTTGTGTCACTATTAATAAGATACTCATCATTGTAAGTACACATCAACTTGATAGTAAACTGAACTACATTCCCCAAACCACATCCTGATCCTTGTTATCACTTCTGGAAAAAAGAAAATAGGAAGTCTTTACTATCTGATCTTAGCAGTGGCATGTGCTGGTAAATGTTTAACAATCAGCTCTCTGGGAAAAAAAAAGAGAGGGCCTGATTTGTAGTTGTTGCTGATTTTCATGGTGTAAACACTTCCACTGTGGCTGATTTCGAGTTACCACCGTGATTCCCTTGAACACACAGTTGGGAAGAAATGCTTACAATCTGCTCTCTGTAGCTGGAACTGGCTGCTGCACACCACTGGATCATAGATTCTTATTTCTACATTCTTCATGCCTTTTTCCCCTATTTTTCTAATTTCGAGTTTCTTAACTATTGCTGTCCTCACTCAGTTGATCATCCTAACTTTCTTTTCTTCCGTGTTAAAGCTTATTGGCAGTCCCTTCAAACACAACTCCCCAAGGGGAAGGAAAAAAAAAAGAAAGAGGTTAGAGTGGGAGAGAGCCAAAGCATAAGAGACTCTTAAAAACTGAGAACAAACTGAGGGCTGATGGGGGGTGGGAGGGAGGGGAGGGTGGGTGATGGGTATTGAGGAGGGCATCTTTTGGGATGAGCACTGGGTGTTGTATGGAAACCAATTTGATAATAAATTTCATACATTAAAAAAAAAAAAAAAAACTCCCCAAAGAATCGCATTTTCCAAGCCTTCCCATTGCACTAGACACACCCATCAAAACTAAGCCAGGATCAACCAAAGTCTTTTCCTTTTTCTTTTTTATCCATTTCTCCCACTTCTTTTTCTTGAAAGTGAAAGGGCTGAGAGAAGATTGTGCATCTGTGTGTTAGGATTGTGTTTTAATGCAAATCTATAAATTCTGGGGAGTCTTTTGTGCCTTTATTATGCCTTTTAATTATTTCAATCAGTTCCTCCAATTACTCCTCATAATAGCTCTTACAACCCTTCATCACTCATTTTAGGTCTTGCTTTAGTTCTATTATTTTAGCAAAATCCGCCTCCAAGAACAGAGAGCTCAGGAATGATGTTATATATACTCCTCCCACCTTGACCTTTGTTTCTGCTCATCCCTCACTACTTCCACATCCCTCTTTTTTTCTAAAACTTAACCTTTACCTTTGCTTTTTTGAGGGAATCTCATTTTATTTTCTTTATGTGGCTCAATCCATCATTACTCCAATTTCCCCACTGTTTTTCACACTCTCTTTCTATTCTTACCCTCCACTTTGCTTGAAAACGGATGGAAACATTTCCTGCCTTGAAACTAAAACAAACAAAATCCTTTTCTCAACATCTTCTCATAAAACCACCAAACGTTACTTCTTTCTTTTATTACTACCCTATAAAGAGTTTTTGTACTTTGGGTTTTTATTTTCCATATTACCCATTTTTTCCTTCCTTAATGGGAATATAACTTCTGTATGTTTGTAGGACCATAAACTTCAGAACGCTAACAGTGTATCTTGTTCATAGCACTTTGCAATATGTCTAGGCAATCAATAAATATTCAGTGAATAAATACAAGCCATCACCACTCCTAAAACTGTCTCCACTTAGTCAGTGACTTCTTGCAATTGTCAAAATGATGATTGATTGATTGATTACCACCTGTAAGACTTTCTGTAGCATGAAGCTTTCCTGGAAACTTTTTCTTCTCATAGCCCTTTCATTTCTTGATTTCTATGTTCATAACTTTCTTTTCATTTTCTTCTTGTCCTTTAGAATACCCTTTATTTTCTTTGGTAACTTGCTCCATAAAGTTTGATGAGCTCCAGTGTCCTTTCTTTTCTCAGTTTTATTTCTTCCCAGAGTGGTTTTCTCTTGGCACATATGAAGAATATATGTGTGTTAACTTATCTATACATCAATGGACAAGTCTACGTTTTTAAAAATTATATTAATAAAGATAGTGTGAAATTGATATAAGGATAGACAGCTCAATGGAACAGAACAGAGAGTACACAAATAGATTCACCTATACAAGGCTGAATAACTTTTGACAAAAGAATCAATGCAATAGAGTGGGCAATCCTTTTAAGAAATAATGCTGTATCAACTGGATAATTACATGAAAAAAAAAAGCATTAGCTCTAACTTCTTCATTAGAACAGACAAGCTATTAACTTGAGATACATTTTAAATCTAAATGGAAAAGGCAAATGATTATGCAAACCTTCAAAGTTCCTAAACATAAAAGAAAAAGAAATTAACTGGATTTCATAACAGTTAAAAACATCTGCTCATCAGAATATATAACTAAGAAAATGGGAAAGTCTACAGACTGTGAGGAAATTTCTCAACACATATATTCAACAAAGGATTCCTATAAAACAGTAGCTAAAAAAAATTAAAAATGACTAAATGACAGATTATTTCAAAAAGTAAGTATATGAATGGCCAATAAGCACCTGAAAAAGTGATCAACACCTTTAGTCATCAGAAATGCAAAGTAAAATCACAATGAGCTATTGCTACACACTCGGTAGAATGGCTAAAATTTCAAAGGTGAACAGTAAGCGCTATTATGTTGAAGAGTATGTAAACCAACAGAACCTCTCATCCATGGTTTTTCTGAGGGTAATAGGGTGCAACCCTATTTGGAAAATATGTTGGCAGCCACTTACAAAGTTGAACATGTTCCTACATTATTATGCAGCAATTCCATCTTAAGCATCTACACATAAAGAGTGACAGAATTTGTCTCTCCCCCCAAAAAACTTGTGTAAGAATATGCACTGAAGTTTTACTTATAATAGCAAAATATTGGAAAAAACCTGAATATCCATCCAGAGAACTGACAAATAGATTGTAGCATATTCACGCAATGGAATATTACTCAGCAATACATTAAGTTAAAGAATGAGCTTCTAATGCACATGGTTAAATGTCAAAAATTACACATTGAGTGAAAAAAGCCAGACCCCAAAAGTTTACATGATCCCATTTATATGAAGTTCAAAACCGGACAAACTAATTAATGGAGATAGAAATTAAAATAGCTATTGACCTAGGAGGAAGGCGATCTTCTTGAAGAGGGAATTGGACCTTTCAAGGTGGTAACAGTGTTCTGCATCTTGCTTGATTGGGATATTGGTAAGACAGTTGTATAAATTGTCAACACTCTTGAACTCTATTCTTAGAGCTATGTATTTTACTCTATTTAATTATAACTCAAATAAAATTAATTAAAATATCAATATTTTCATCCCTCATCTTGCTCTCAAAATCCAAACCTTTATTACTATTGATTGAATGTCTCCACCTGCAAAGTTCTATTTCAAATGCAATGTATTAAATAGTAGAGCCAAGTATTTTTTTTTTCCGAATTCTCAACTTTTCTTCTCTTCCTGGCTTCACTCTTTGGTTGATCGCATCGCCATAACTTCAATTAGTCACATCTCAGAATGTTGAGCCATCTGTCTTCTTCTCACCTATTTCTTCTCTTCTCTTTCTATTCTGGGTGTCCTATGGTTTCCACTTCTAAACCATACCTTGTATCTTATCATCTGCATGGTTCTGCTGGCACCTACAATGCTATGCTGCTCTTAAGTCAATTATGATCTAATCCTCTTGCTTTGAGTATCAATTCTTTCTATCTTTTATACAGCATTGGTCATTTTTCTACCATTCATATAGCCTGTGCAAACATGATATCATGTCAATACCTGTCTATAGGCCCCAGTGTCTTTATTGTCTACAGTAGACTTTGCAAACTATTGACCCCAAACTGGATTTAGTCAACAAACATGTTTGGCACTTATGAATTGAACCTTAGAATTTGTGGATAACTCTTGACAAACTGTAAGACCTCTCATGAAAATCTGAATTGCCAGCTTTTATGAACAAAATCAGAAGGTCTGACAATGCTGTGCTTCAATTCTTACAGATCACCAGTTGTCTCATGCTGAGTTAGTCACTCTCCTCCTTTAGATGGGGGCATGCATTAGCTGCTCTCCAACATCCTCTTTACTCCCCCTGACAGGTTCTCCTTCACTTAGTCACTGTACTTGCCTGGTGTTTGAGCTTTAGTAAGACATGACAAATAATAATCTTCACAAATTGGCCTCAGTTTTCTTTTTAGAATATATTCACATGATCCTTGAAAGTTCACAGGTTTCTGTGATTACTTTCTTCCCTTTCTGGAATTCTCATCTTTTTTTTTCTTTATATAACTCCATCTATCTTCCTATGTACCGGTTTCTACTCTAGCAAAACTACAACTCCTACATATTCTGCAAAGATTAGTTAAAATTTAAATTTTCTCTTATCCCTCCTGAACATTTTTACTTTTTATGTTTTATATGTTCCTGAAATAACTTATGTCACGGAATAATTTTGGCCCACATTTCTGGTTTCTCTGCCAAACTCTGAGCACAGGGTGAAGAATCATATAATACTTATTCTTAGATCTAAGAATCCAGATGTCAGGAACTGGCATCTGGTCTGTGCACTATGAACTAGTCTTCACAATAATCCTTGAAGTTGTGTATTACTGTCCCTATTATAGTTGTGGAAACTGAAGCTCAGGTCATGCATCCGTCCAGTAAAGGGGGCAGTGGTCTCTCTGACTTGAGTTCATGTATTTGTTCCATGAAACCAAACTGTCATTTTGAAGTCTTAATAAAAGACATTAATATAATAATTTTATTCAAGAGAATCTTAGGGACAAATTTTAATAATCATATTTATTTAAGTAAATACATTTCTATATAATGAAAATTATTTGAAAGCATGTCAGAAATAAAAACAGAAAATAAATTTGATAGAATGTGGGCCATTTCTTGTAAAGGAATTATAAATTATCAATACATTGAAATGTTTATCAATGTCTTAATTACAATATAATTAAATTGCTTTTCTATTTAAAAAAAAGTGTGGACAAATTTTAAACTTCACCTAAAAATACCATTAATGCAGAATTGAGTGGAAATAAAGATGATAATACTATCTTCAGAATGGTAGAGAAAAAAGAAGTCAGTAAAAGGTGTGTCACAAATTTCATGATGATTTGGCCATTCATTGCATTTTGCTGCAGTAGAGCAAACCAAAGCAAAAAAAAACAAAAACAAAAACAAAAACAAAACTATCTTATTATGATGTTAAAAATAATTGAAGAGAATAAAATGTGCGATTATTAAATCAGTAAATACATAGTGACTTTTATTTCAAGTTTTCCCTCAATAATTGAAAAAGAAACAACAAAATTAGTCACATTAAATTAAAATTCATGTCAAATAAAAAAATTTTCAACAACATTTAACAGAACCTGAGAGTGTAACTTTGGACAGATTTAAAATGGCCTAGATTCTTGTAGACTCAAAGAAGATAAGATTTTTTAGATAGCAAGATGTTTAAAAAAAGCTGTAATTTCAGTTAAGGATGTTTTGCAATGGAATTATGAGGTATATTATTAACAACTGTCTTACCAAAATAAATCTTTCTAAAAATATTAAATATCATTTGATTCAAAGTTCAAAAATTTGCAAGATTTTCTTTTTTAGCCTTAAATTAGTCATGTGGTATAAAAGGTACTGCCCAGTGGATACTTTGGGTGCATTTTGTGTCAGAAGACTTCCACACTTATAAAGAAAGTCAGTCCACAGCCCAAAATATCAGATGTAGAGTATAGATTTTTAGATTTTCTATTACTGTCAAAGAAGAATTTTAGCATGATATGGAAAAATCGGTTTTTATCATGACAATTTTGCATTTTACATTTAGCTCTATGATCCATTTTTGAGTTAATTTTTGTGAAGGATGTAAAATCTGGGTCTAGATTGATTTTTTTTGTATATCCAGTGTTTCCAACACCATGTGTTTAAAAGAATCTTTTTATCCATTGCACTACCTTTTGTTCCTTTTCAAAGATAAGTTGAATATATTTATGTGAGTTTATTTCTGGGTGCTCTGTTCAGTTTCATTGATTTATTTGTCTTTTTATTTTTGCCAATATCATACTATCTTGATTGCTTTAGCTTTATTTTTTTAATGTTTAGTTATTTATTTTGAGAGAGAGAGAGACAGCATGAGTGAGGGTGGGGCACAGATAGAAAAGGAGAGAGAGAATCCCAAACAGGCTCTGTACTGTCAGCGCAGAGCCCCATGCGGGGCTCAGTCACATGAACCATGAGATCATGACCTGAGCCAAAATCAAGAGTTGGATGCTTAACTGACTGAGCCAGGCTGCCCCTACTTTAGGTTTATAGTAAGTCTTGAAATCAGATAGTGCCAGTTCTCTAACTTTGTTCTTCTCCTTCAATACTGTAGTGACTATTCTGAGTCTTTTGCCTCTCCATGTAAATTTTAGAATTAGTTTGTTGATATCCACAAAATAACTTGCTGGATTAAAAACTTTGGATCTGGATTGCATTAAATTTATAGATCAAGTTGGAAAGAACTGACTGACATTTGACAATATTGAGTCTTCTTATCCATGAACATGGACTATATCTTCATCTTCATTTATTTAATTATTCTTTGATTTCTTTCATCAGTGTTTTGTAGTTATTTTCATGTAGATTTTGTACATACTTTGTTAGATTTATAATTAAGTATTTCACTCTGTGTGTGTGCTAATGTAAATGGCATTGTGATTTTCATATCAAATTCCACTTGTTCATTGTGTATATACGAAAGTGGTTGACTTTTCCATATTGTATTTTTGCAACCTTGCTGTGATTACTTATTAGTTCCTGAAGTTTTTGCTGGTTCTTTTGGATTTTCTACCCAAGTGATCATGTCATCTCTGAACAAAGACAATTTTATGTCTTCCTTCCTAATCAGTGTATTTTTCATTTCCTTCTCTTGTCTTATTGATTGGCCAGGACCTCCAGTATGATGTTGAAAAGGAGTGTGAGAGAGGCCATCCTTGCCTTGTTCCTAATCTTAGTGGGAAAGTTTTGTTTCTTACCATTACGTATGATGTTAACTGTAGTTATGTGGAAGGTATTCTTCATCAAGTTGAGAAAATTTCCCTCTATTTCTAGGTTCCTACATGTTTTTATCATAAATGGGTATTGGCTTTTGTCAGATGCTTTTTCTACGTTTATTGTTATCTCCATGTCTCAGCCTGTTGCTATAATAGATTACATTAATTGATTTCCAAATATTGAACCAGCCTTGTATATCCAGCATAAATCCCATTTGATTATGGTGTATAATTATTTTTATATGATTTTGGATTTGACTTTCTAATATTTTTTGTGAGGATTTATGTTCATGAGAGATACTGGTTTGTACTTTTCTTGTGATGACTTTGATGTTGGTATTAGAGGAATGCTGGCCTCAGAAAATAGTTAGGAAGTATTCTATTTCAGTAATCTGGAAGAGATTGTAGAGAATTCATATAATTTCTTCCTCAAATATTTGACAAAATTCACCAGTGAACCTGTCTGGGCCTGGTGCTTTCTTTTTTGGAAGATTATTAACTATTAGTTAAATTTAATAGATATAGTCTTATTCAGATTATCTATTTATTCTCAAGGGAATTTTGACAGATTGTTTCTTTTAAGAAATCCCTTTTGTTTAGGTTATAAAATTTATGAGCATAAAGTTTCTCATAATATTCCTTTATTACCATTTTAATGTCTATGCAAAGTTTAATGATGTCCTCTATTTCATTTTTGGTAATAGTAATTTGTATCTTCTCTCTTTTTCTTAGTTAGCTTGTCCAAATACTGATTGTTTGAATCTTTTTAAATGGTTAGCTTTCGGCTTTATTGATTTTCTTTATTGCTTTCTTTTTTAAATTCCATTGATTTCTGCTCTAATGTTTATTATTTCTTTTCTTCTAATTACTTTGGGCTTAATTTGCTTTATTTTTCTAGTTTCTTAAGGTCAAAGCTTACTCCTCCAGTGCTCTTCCTTTTTGCTATAGATCCAAATTGCTAACCTATATAATTTTCCTTCTTTCTGAAGAACTTCTTTTGATGTTTGTTACAAGGAAAGAAAGTCTTTCTACATGAGAAGTTATTTATTTCTCCTTCACCCCTGCTCTGAGTCTGATTCTGATGCTTTCTCAGTCTCCTTAAATTGTATTTTTTGTCTTTTAGTATGCTTTGTAATTTTTTGTTGAAAGCTGTACATAATGTAGTAGTAGGTAAATGGAACTCTAGTAAATAGACTTTTGATGATGTGCTGCTAAAATGTGAAGTGAGTGGGAGTGTTGTACAGTACTATGATTATGTCAGTCTTTTAGTGAGCCTGGACCCCTGTTCTGTGAATGTTGCAAACATATTCACAGGTTTCAAAATTTAAGATACAGGCATCTTGGGAGGGGGACATCCTTCTGTCTACACCTTGAAATGCTCTTGTTTTAAAAGTAAATTAAAAAAAAAAAAATGACAGGGACACCTGGGTGGCTCAGTTGGTTAAGCATTCAATTTCGGCTCAGGTCCTGATCTCACAGTGTGTGAGTTCGAGCCCTGCATTGGGCTCTGTGCTGACAGCTCACAGCCTGGAGACTGCTTCAGATTCTGTGTCTCCCTTTCTCTCTGTCCCTTCCCCACTCTCATTCTATCTGTCTCTCTCTCAAAAACAAATAAAACATTAAAAAAAATTAAAGGCAAATCAATCCATGCAAGAATATGATCCAGCTTTATCAATATGCATGTAAATAATTTGGTTGTGAGAGGAGGCTAGGATCAGTATTTGAAAACATGCAAGTATTTTTGGAACGACTTGAGTATGTGAATTTATTACTTCAAATATGTATTTTATGAAATCTAAATACAACTCAATATTTCTACTGAAAATTTAGTACCCAAAAGAGATGTGGTGTAAGCATAAAATATATACTTTATTAGAAAGATTTTGTATGAAAAAAGTAAAATATTTCATTATAATGTTGTATTAATTATATTTTGAAATTATTGGGCAAATTTGGGGCTAAATAAAATATATTATTTAAATTTATTTTATTTGTTTTATTTACTTTTTTCTTTTGAAATTTTTTAAAGTTTATTCATTTGTTTTGAGAGAAAGGGAGAGAGAGAGAAAGCAGGAGAGGGGCAGAGAGAGGGACTGAGAAAGAATCGCAATCAGGCTCTGCACTGTCAGCACGGAGTCTGATGCAGGGCTTAAACTCAGGAACCGCGAGATCATGACCTGAGCTGAAACCAAGAGTTGGATGCTCAACCTCCTGAGCCACGCAGGTGTCCCCCCCTTTTCCTTTTTCTAGTGTGGCACTAAGAAAGCACATATGCACCTTGCGTTTTAGTTCTACTGGACAAAGCTGACATGAGACCATCATGGTACACACTTTGTTTGTATTGTTACTTGACCTTCTCCATACTAATTCCATTTATTATGTAAAAGAACTGGGTGAAGCTCAGGCTGTAGTGTATGAACGTGCAGGGTGCAGCTGGCACAAATGCTATTGGCTGCTCTTAAGGAAGGAATGTTAGACACAGGACACAAAACTCATCAAGTCTACCCCGTGTGATAGCTATTGCCTGTTGGCTGCCAGAATCTATATCCAGTGTCTTTACTATTTCTTTTATATTCCATAGATTAAAAGATTGGAAAGCAAATTTGCCAGTCTCCTTCTCCATCAGAGTGTGATTGAGCTTCTGCCAATGAGACAGCAACTGCATGAGTTTTTGGAAAGCAGGAGGAAGGTAGGAGCCATCCCCTTTCCTTTGTCAGTGGTTTTTGGGGAGGTTGTATTCTACATTGAATTCCCTAGTCACCAGCTTTCTGGGCAGTGGTGGCCATTAAGTTGACAGCAGTTCCCTGCTATTCAGTCCCTGATCTCTGGCTGGCGTCTGTGGTCCTGTGATACAGAGTGACAGCCCTCTGATCTTTCAAGCTCTTAAACATGGTACATGCATTTAATGATCTATATAAAGAACTTTTTTAAAATGCAAGCAATTCAGTTGTGATTATCATTTTAGTTTCCTTATCACACAGGTTATTATAAATACTAAGATAACATGTATTAAATTTCTTGAAAAAATATTATAAGAAGTTAATAAATGCTCATGCTTTTTTTTATGTTGTGAATATGAGAAAGAAATAAATGCAGTACTCATCCTTAGGAATTAAGACGGGTGCCTGGGTAGCTCAGTCAGTTAAACATCTGACTCTTGGTTTTAGCTCAGGTCATGGTCTCATGGTTTGTGGAATCGAACCTCATGTCCGGCTCTGTGCTGAGTGTGGAGCCTGCTTGGGATTCTCTCTCTCCCTCTCTTTCTGCCCCTCCCCATTCATGCTCTCTCTCTCACTCCTAAATAAATAAACTTAAAAAGAAAGAAAAAGAAATTAAGACAACACATGAAATTCAATAGTCACTGGGAAGTACTTGTATGCAATATAGCCCATAGAAATTATATCACATTCAGTGATAAGAAGACACTGTAATTCCTTTATGTTCAAAGGCAAATGATGTTCAAAAGACAAATTTCATCCTTTAAAAATGGATGATTCACAATTTATTTTAATGTAAAAGTTCCTTAAAAGCCTATTGTTAGCCGGGTTACCCTCAATTAGATGTTATTAAATTTTTAAAAATGCAATTTACTCTATGTTGATACAAGTTTTCATAATATTGATTCTGACTGCCAGAACTGCAAGGAGTACAAGGAGTAAAAGATCTTATTTACTTACTCAATATGTACCTGGAAGCTTCTAAAGTGTTTTTGAAGAAGAAATGACATTATTAGAAATGCCATCATATGGAACAACTATTGAAGTGTAGAGATTAGAACATTTAGGAGCAAACAACAGACAATTGCAAAGGTTCAAACAAATTGTCTCAAGTATTTAAACAAATATGGAGAAATGTAAATGAAAAGGAATCACTGGGGAGTGAAATTTGCAATAAAAAAATTAACAGAAATTGGGGCTTACTAAACATGAACCACTGGGGAAAGGACCATGGTGAGTTTGAATTTCCAGGGTTCATATTTGTTCAGATGACATTAGTTAGTAGGAGAAGGAAGAACAAGAATTTTACAATTTTAAGAGTGGCAGATGAATTAGGTTTATAAGATTCTTAAGAGAATATCCATATAGAGATTCTTGGCAAGAGCTGAGAGAGAACACATAGAACAGAGAAGAATTGATCCTGAGGATCTTAGGTGGTTCTCAAGAGTAAGCTATTTCTCAAGAAAAAAGAAATAAGGGAATATGAGCAAAGACAAAATTTTAGTGTCTTATTCACATTTTGGAATCCAGGTAGAGAAAAGAACTTGAGAAGGAGGTGAAGAGAGAGGTGCTATATAAAGACAAGAAAATAAGATGAATTATTAAATCTTAAAAGCAGAGGAGATAAAATAAGTGTTCAATAAAGTGAGATCCTACAGAGAAATGAAGAAACGGGACTCCAGAAACACTAATGAGTTTGGCAATAAAATAGTGAATTTCTTTTGAATTATGAGAGTAGAAACCTAAATCTAAGGATAAAAGCAAACATCAGTGGTGACTAGAGGCACTACATCCAGACATTTTTTATTTTAGCATTTTCAATAAATCATACATTATAACTTTATGGATACTGACAATATTATGCATTACACATCTGGATATCATAATTACATATGTCTCATTAAGGTATATTTTTTATTTGTTCACAAATTGCCTGCTAACAGTCACAATGTTAAAATATTTGTGCTTCTTCAAACTTTAACCGTAGTCAGGCCTTCATAAAAAGGAAAAAAGAAAAATTTGGTTACTTTTTTTTTTTTAATATATTTTTTTAAAGTTTTTATTTATTTTTGGGACAGAGAGAGACAGAGCATGAATTGGGGAGGGGCAGAGAGAGAGGGAGACACAGAATCGGAAGCAGGCTCCAGGCTCTGAGCCATCAGCCCAGAGCCTGACACGGGGCTCGAACTCACGGACCGCGAGATCGTGACCTGAGCTGAAGTCGGACGCTTAACCGACTGAGCCACCCAGGCGCCCCTGGTTACTTTTTTGAAATGCCATGTGAGCCCATATTTGATTTCTGAATTCTAAGATAATTTATCAACACTAACAATTTTCTTTTTTTTTTTTTTAAGTTTATTTATTTACTTTTAAGAGAGAGGGAGAGAGCACAAGCAAGGAGTGGCAGAGAGAGAGAGAGGGAGACAGAGAATCTGAAGCAGGCTCCAGGCTCTGAGCTGTCAGCACAGAGCCTGACGTGGGGCTTGAACTCACAAACTGTGAGATCATGACCTGAGCTGAAGTCAGATGCTTAATTTATTGAGCCACCCAGGTGCCCCAACACTAACAATTTCTAAGCTGATTTAAATTGTAATATTGTCCTTAAAATAAATAAATAAATAAATAAATAAATAAATAAATAAAGCTATACAACTCTATAGCATCCAGAAAGTAGTCATAGGAAAAAAAAGTCCAATATATCCTAATGCTTCTACCTACAGGAGAGTTATTTGTTTGATGTCGGGTTTTGGAAGGAGAGGATAAAAAATAAAAAGCAATAACATAAGACTAATAGAACTTATTTATTTACCATTGCATTTGTTAGGGACACAGCTTCATAGTTTAAGTCATGCCATCTTGTCATATTATGTTCATTTCTACTTGAGCCTTAGGCAAAGCTACCAAATACAGGAGGCTCATATTATATCACTATTTAAATATATCTCTTTGAGAAAGGAGCAAGAAACAAAGACTGCAATGATACCTTTCTCAATTTTCAGACAAAATATTGAGATGACTTTTTTTGTTTGAAAATTTTTATTTTGCCTGAAAATATCTGGTCAAGATTATTTTTCTTAAAAATGGAAATGATAAGCAAACATTTCCATATATTTTCATTTATATAACCCATCAATATGCTTAGTCTTGATATAGTTATATGACATTTCAAAAACATGATTTCATGAGACGTAAATAATTAAAATAAATATTAAATATTATATAAACTGAGCTTATCATATTTCTTAAATTAGGCATCTACATTGTTGTATTTGAAGGCAGCTACAGAACATTTGAATGATCATTAAGATATAGAATGTACTTTTCAAATATTTAAAGATATTTAAGTGTGCTGACTGAGCCTAACCAGGGATTTTAACTTTTATTGTGCTGGATAGGTTAAAGAAACAATTTATATCATTTTTATTTTATTTATTTATGGCTGTTTACTCTTGCTGTATTTTTAGGCTATTTTTCTAAGAATGTGGAACATGTTATGTCATTAGGACTACTTTATGGTGAGAAATATTTATTTTGTAGGAAGTGTGTGAATTTAGAGAATTAAATAAAAATTATGAAAGAAATATTGGTTCTGTTTAAATTAATATAAATCCTAAAGGCTGACTCAGCATTTTATTTCACTATATCAGGCAGGATTAGAGTGGAAAACTTTAATTTTCTTACACAAATAAGAAAGAGTGTCGACTTCATCCAATAATTGCAGTTCTACACGATGTTATTTAAATTATGGTAAGAAATCACTATTGCAAAATAGAAGTCTATCTATTGTTTAATAATGGGCTCTAAGTGTAAGAAAAACAATTATATGAAATCGTAAATGTGATATTTGGGTACTATGGCAAGATCTGACTCAAAGGAAATTTAGATGTGAAGTTTGCATCTAATAAATCCAAATGTTAATGAAATATTCCTAACACAAGATAAAAAACAAGTTTATGTGAAACTACTTTTGTTATTATATTCTTATTGAAAAACAGATACTAGGAACCTCTAATACTACAAGCCCTCAGAACAAGAATGCATGTTATCATTTTTAGGGTAATCACTAAAAGAACAAAAATTAAATATTAATGGAATAGAAAGTAAGTAATAAATTACTTGATTAATCAAAAATAAAGCAAAAACAGGAGAAAGAATAACATAAAACAGATAAACTAAATTAGAAACAATAGTAAGAAGATAAGTGTAAATACATGTATGTCAGTGTTTACATTTAAGATAAATTGACTATTCTTAGTGTTAGTCTGTGATTGTCAGATTAGAATAAACAAAACAAAGCCTGACTCTATGATTCATCAAAAGTCACTTTTATAAGGATCTAAAGAGGTTGAATATAAAAGGAATAAAAACGTACAACACAAATACTAACAAAAATAAAGCTGATGAAGCTGTAGAAATATTAGACAAAATAGACTTTGGGCAAAATAAAGAGAGTTATAATGAAAAGGATTAGTACAACTGGATGATAACATAATTTTAGGCCTAAATCACACAAAATAGAACTAAAGCATAGAAAATTGACAAAACTAAAAGAGAAATAGACAAGTCAGCAAACATAGAGAAAGACTTTAGTAAACTCCCCTCAATAGTTAATGGAACAAATAGAAAAAAAAATATTCACAAGAATATACAAGATCTAAACAAAAAATTTTGAAAACTTGGTCTAATGGATTTATGAAGAATATTACATACAACAGCAACACAATTCACATATATTTTTTCAGGTGCACATGCAAGTTACCATATTTGCAAGTAAATATATAATAGGATGCACCATGTTTGAGGCAATAGAGAAAATCTTAATCAATGAATGATAACAATGGAATCAATTAGAAAATAATAAAAAAATAAGATAATAGAAAAACACTAACTTACTGAAATTTAGAAAATTTGTGACCTCTACAGTCACAAATATATGCTTTAAATAAATATGTTAAAAGGAGGAAATATTAAAAATCAGTAATTCAAAATTCTATTTCAAGAAACTAGTAAAAAAAAACAATTTGCAAGAACATGGATGGAACTTAAGGGCACTATGCTATATGAAATAAGTCATCAGAAAAAAAGCAAATACCATACAATTTCACTTATACATGCAATTAAAAAAAAGAAGTTTACAGATACAGAGAACAGATTGGTGGTTGCCAGAGGTGGTGGTAGTGGGAGGGGGCAAAATGAGTGAAGGAGAACAAAATGTACAAACTTCCAGTTATTAAATAACTCATGAGGATGTAATATATGGCTGTTGCATATTTAAAAGTTTCTAGAAAACTAGATCTTAAATTTCCTCATCATACACAAAAATGTTATTATGTTTGGTGACATATGTCAACTAGACACTGTGGTGATCATTTTGCAATATATAGAAATATTGAATCATGTCGTGTAACTCAAACTAACACAATATTATATGTCAATTAAAAATAAAATTCAAAGATGGGAAAGCAAAGAAATTATAAAGATGATGACAGAAATCAGTAAAATAGAAAATAAATATTCAAAAAAGAAAATCAATAGAGCCGAAAGATGACCCCGGAAAGAACAATAAAATTGATTAAGCTGTAAGACTGATCAAAGTATAAGCCGAGAACAAAAGGTTACCAATATCAAGAATGCAGATTCTACAGATAACTAAAATATAACAAGAAAAATATTATGAACAACTTTATGTGATTAAATTTAATTTAGATAAAATTGACACTTTCTTTTTTTCAAAAAATACAATTTACCAATGTTGGTTGAAAGATAAATAGAAAATATGAATATTATTCTTTCTGCTAAAGTAATTCAAACCATTTTTATACCTTCCCACAATGAAAAACCCATGGTTTTGTATGGTTTTTGCCTGTGAAATCTTCCACAATTTTATGGGTGAATATAGACAAATTTTGAAAAATCTCCTCTATATAAGAAAAAGAGACAACCCTCCCTAACTATTTTAAGGGACTAGTTTAGCTCAATTCTAAAACTTGTGAAGAATCTTAAGAGAAAGGAATGACAGATCAGTCTCTGTCGATTAGAAAGGAACTTCCTTAATATCTACCAAAAACTTATAGCAAGCATTCTACTCAATGAGAAATATTGAAAATGTTCACCCTGAGTTTGGAAAAATAAAAAGACAATTCACAATTGACTACTATCACGATTTCCATTCATCATTATTTTGGAGATGCTGGCTATAACCGTAAGACAAGTATAAGAAATGAACCATATAGATTAGAAAGAAAGAAATTGTCATTATCTGAAGGCAATCTTATTATGAACCTAGAAAATCTAGGGGAGGCTAGTAGAATTAACTAATAGAATTAATAAGAAAATTTAACTTTTTGTCTTATGTACAAGTCAAAATATAATATCTAATTGTTTTTTATGTACCATCAAAAATAAAAAAGGAAACAAAAATAAAAAAAACATAATTTACATAGAATAAAAATATCAAATAACCTGGGAATAAATATATCTCTAGATGCACAAGACTGCTACACTCAAATCTATGAAACATTATTAAAGGGCATGTTTTAAATGTATATAAATGGAAAGATATATCATATTCATTGATTGGAAGAAAATATGGCAATTCTCCATCAAATCAATGTATATATTTTTCTAAATTCTAGTGACAATTTCAGCTTTTTCTGTGGCAGACATTGAGAAAATAGTTCTAAAATTTATACAGAAGCCCAAAGAACAAAGAATAACAAAGCCAATTTTGAAGAATAAATGTGGAAGATTTACCAATACCAGAGGTGATGATGGTATGGTATTTGGCCAAGGTAGAAAAGCTTAGCAATGGAGTAGAACAGTTAAGAAATAGGATATACAAAAACAACACTGAAATACTATGAGAAAAATGATAGCTTGATTTTTTTAATAAGTGGTGCTCAGTTAACTATTCATATAATAAAGGTATTTACATCTCTACCTCACATCATTTATGAAAAAAAAATCAACCCTAGTTGATTTGAAGACTTTTTTTTTTTAAAGAATAGGTAAATCATCATATGGGAATGGTAAAGATTTCTTAAAAAGAAGATAATATGTGCTTATCAAAAATAAATTGTAGATTGAATTTTATTAATTTTAGAAATTCTATTAACCAAAAGACACCTGTAAGAAAGTGAAAAGGAAGGCCACAACAGAGGGTAAAATGCAATACATGTATCTAACAAAGAATTTGGATTTAGAATACTGAATAAACTCTTAAAAGAATGTCAAAAAGATAGACTCTAAAATAGAAATATGGGCCAAAGACATTTCACAAAAGACGCCCAAATGTTGGTAAACATGAAAAGATGTTCATCATTATTTACCAAGACATGCAAATTTAAATCACACTGAGATAATACTACCTATCAAAATTGCTAGAATAACAAGATCTGAAAATACCAAGTATTTGTGAGCATGTAAAGAACCAAAACTCTATTGTTAGTAAGAAGGTGATTTTGTATAATCTCTATGGGAAAATTGGCTGTTACATGTATAAGATGTATATTTCCCGATAATCCAACAATTCTACTCTACTGTATATACCCTGAGGGATGAAATACTCAGAAATAGACATGTGTTAGGATCCCTCTATTAGGATCTGTACCTAATAGCAAAAAACTACCAAAGTACCCACCAAGAGTAGAATGGATAAATAAATTTTGGTTTATTCACACAATAAAATGCTATACAGTAAAGAAAATGAATGTTCAACAATGCTACAATAATAAAAATGCATGTAACAGACTATGTTGGTTGCAAAAGAAATAGGGGACGCCTGGGTGGCTCAGCAGGTTAATATCTGACTTCAGCTCAGGTCATGATCTCGTAGTTCAGATCATGATCTCATGGTTTGTGGGTTTGAGCCCTGTGTCGGGCTGTGCTGACAGCTCAGAGCCTGGATCCTGCTTTGGATACCGTGTCTCCCTCTCACTCTGCCGCCCCCCCACCTGACCACTGCTCGTGCCTCTCTCTATCTCTGTCTCTCTCTCTGTCTCTCTCTCAAGAATAAACATTTTAAAAAATTTGAAAATTAAAATTAAAAAAAGGAAAAAGAAATAGAAAGCACACATATTATTCTTTCTATTAAGGTAACTCAAATGATGTCATATTATTAATAAAGTCAGTTCTAAATGGATCACAAATATAATTGTAACAGAAAAAAATTAAGCCCTTTGGAAAATAACTTATCCTACTCTTAACCTTTGGATAAGAAAGGATTTCTTGGAAAGAAATTATAAATGTGAACAATAAAGAAACATTTAAATTATTAACTGCATGCAGTATAATTAAGATACATTAAATATATATTTATATATATAAATATTTTTATATTTTTTTTTTTTTTTTTTTATCAAACAACAGCATAAAGAGAGTGAAAAGACAAGTTACACCTGGGAGAATAAATTTGCAATACATTCAGTTGACAAAATGTTTTATGTTCAAAATAAAGAACTCACTATAAATAAGAAATAGAAAAATTAATAATGAAATTCACAGAAGACATCAATGTCTTCCTCAGAACAGGATATGCAAAATGTGTAGGAACATGAAGAGATGCCAAACCACATTAGATATTGGGTAACTACAAAGTAAAACCAAAATAAGGTATCACTTCACGTAGAACTGATTGGGACAAATTTTAAAGTTGGACAAAACCAAGTATCAGCAAGGACATGGATTAACATGAACTACCCATGGGGATCTACATTTTACCACCACTTTGGAAATAGTATCACATTACCTAGTAAAGTTGAATATGTACTTATCATATGGTCCCAGGATTCCATTCCTTTACATATTCTTGAAACACTAACAATAGATCTTTACAGCATTATTGTAACATTATAGACATAGTAGCATGGTTTATGATGACAAAAACCAATCCATTTAACCTTTGAATACTAGTAGGGATAAATACATTTTGGAATACCCATATACTAGAATTATCATACCTCAATAAAAAAAATGTAAAACTCTAAGTTATATGGACCAATATGTATGAATCTCAAAAATAGGACTGAGAGAAAAGAGCTGCAAAATAATTCCTAATATTCTTCTTTTTAAAATTCAAAAATGACAAAACTTAACAATATATTATTTACAGATGCATACATATTTGATAAAATTATTTTTTAAAGTAGGTAAATGACACATATCAAAAAACTGCCTTAACAATTCCGAAAAAAAAAAATAGCTAGATATTTTGACTGAAGTGTATACAATACACAGAGACATATTTCAGATATGTAAGGACCCCAAAATATTGTCCCCATGCACTCCTTTTTAATGAGTGATTAAAAGAAGTAGTAATGTAAACTAAGATAGAGAAAGATAACCCAGGAGAATGGTGAAGAGAAAGAAGCTTTAGGGTGACCAGCAATCAGGTAGATTTCTAAAATATCCAGGGTAGTTTTTAGCTTAGGGACGAAGAACAAGCTCCAGGAAAATAAGAGACTTAGTATAGATAATTTGAGAAGTGATTTGTTGATGATTATTGTTGGTGATTTGGTGGTGATTCCATACAGATACATTAGAAAAAAGAGAAAGGATGGCAGAAGGGAGAAGAAAGGGAGAGAAAGACAAGAGAAAAAGAAGGAACTGTTGACTTAAGGAAAACAAGTTTGTACAATTAAAAGTACAGTTCTTGGTGCTATAGTGAACAGTAGCATATAGTTATGATGATGCAAACACTGTTTAATTCAATAAATCAGTAGTTACATACTTATGTTGAGAGGGTGGGAAGAGACAGGTTGAAGAAAGAGATCTGTCTCCATCTCGCTTCACAGAAGTCCATAGATAAAAATGCTAAATTGCTAATCACTAAAAACAATGTAAGCATATTTTAGTTAGAAATGTGGAAATAATTACCAAGAAACAAAATTCTTGCCTCTGGAGAAGTTGTCTGAGTGATGAGAGGACATATGGTTAGTGACCGCACTCTTTAATATAAGACTTTGATACATTAGAAAACAACTTTGCGTACCAACTTTTGATACTTAAAAAAAAAAAAAAAATAGCTAAAACAATGAATGAAAATTGCCCCAATTACAAATTTTCAAGTTTCTACTTTTATTCTGCAAAATCCCACTAATGTTGATTGGTCTGTTTGGTAAACAAGTAGTGTCTATCCTTGAGAATTTACACGACACATATACAAGGGGATGATTTTTTTAAGAAACTTACTTTGCAATGGGCAAGAAATTTAGAAGGCACTCTACCATCCAAGGTTAAATACTCCATACAGATGAAGTCAGTGGATGGTAGAACTCCAAAGGTCCTTCTGAATGAGAAATCTAAGCAAACAGTTAGTCTCTGCCAGAAAATAGCTGCTTTCTCTGAGATTCTTCTTCCACCCTGGGTTCCTTTGCTAGAGTACTTCCTTTCCATACAATTTTCCATACAATTTTGGTAGCTTGATGGGCTAAACACCCTAAAGAGTTATATCTCCTATTGTTTATGTTTTGTTGACATGGTTACAGAAACAGCAACTATGGCAGGCAATTAAACTGACTTCATGGTGTGCCTTTGCTGCAAGACTAAAGTCCTAATTTTCCAGTTGTACTTGGATCTGAAATTTGGCTCCATACGAGTGCAGTCTGTTCCAGGACAGAGTGAAGCCAAGTTTACATTGTGTATTAAATGCTCCAATGGTTGACACTTTTTTCAAACATGACATATACTTTATGGACTGGAATATAATAGTATGGTAGTAAAACCATAGAATTTATTTAAAAGCTTTTTTTTTTCTTTTTGTCTTCTTTTATTCCAAAGCCTTTCCTCTAATGTTAGATTTCCCTTAGTGTTTCTACTGCTATCTTTTATTTGATAAAGTAAATATATCTTAAACTTTGGAGAGAAAAGACCAAAAATAAGAGCTAATCAATCTCTAAAAATTCTTTCCATTCATTTTGTTTACTCTCCTTTTAAGTTTTTCACTATGAGTCTCTGCAACTTTCAAATCAGAGTTTCGTTGACCTTGTATAAAGAACTACTGTTCGTTAACCACAGAAGCTTTAGATATAAGGCAGAAAGCTCTGAAGTTGACATAAGGAACTAGATCTCCTACAGAGATGTGATTGCCATTTCTTATTCCAAGAATTACACACTAATTCCAGTCTTGTCTTAGAGGTAACTGCTTTCCTAACTTCCAAAGGGAAAAGTTGGTGAAACTACTAAGAACTAAAATCTAATCTTGAGGCATATTATGAGATTAGAGTCCAAATAGACAAATTTAGCAAATCTGCTTATATTCAAATTCAATTTGAATTTATAAATGAAAACAAGGGACCCCAAGTTATTTGAAACAGTATATGGATATTTATCACTATCATGATTGGTGACCTTGGAACTTCAGTTGAAATTAAATCTGTACCTATGGCTGCTAAGTTATCTGGTGTTTTCAGAAAGAAAATAATACTAAATTCAATTTTTAAGAAAAGAAGAAAATTAAAATGCAAAACAGAAAAAAAATTCTCAGTTTGATTGTTTTAGACTTAGGATATCAAGTTTACCAGTATATCAAGTAATATTGTGTTGAGACAAATGGAGTGATGAGTTTTCTTGTTTTAAATTCTTTTTAACATTTATTTATTTTTGAGAGAGAGAGAGAGAGAGAGAGAGAGAGAGAGAGAGAGAGAGAGAATGAGCCATGAACAGGAAGGGGCAGAGAGAGAGGGAGACACAGAATCTGAAGCAGGCTCCAGGCTTTGAGCTGTCAGCACAGAGCCCAACGTGGGGCTCAAACCCACGAACTGTGAGATCATGACCTGAGCTGAAGTCGTAAGCTTAACCAACTTAGCCACCCAGGCACCCCAAGGAGTGATGAGTTTTCTTAAATATTTGCTTAGACACACCAGGTTTTACCTGATACTTTTGGGGGGAATGTCAGCACTCATGGATGACAAGCAGTTGTGTGCTTGTGTATCACACTCAATATTAGAATCCAATTCAGAATGAACAGTGCTTCAAAGATGATCGAAATGGCCACAACAGTCCTAAATTGAACACTCTCTGTAAAATGAGGGGCTGGGGAATAGTGCCACTGGGAAGAGGTGAGGGAGCCCCAGTCACCACTACACTTTCTCATTAGTTCAATAAGCTCTGGTTAAACATAGGTTAATGTTTAGGTCAACATATTAACCAAACAAACTCATCATCTCAAAGAGGCATATTTCTGTTCCAGTGTACCTTTTCACTGCAAAAGGGACCACCACCTCCAAGCTAGTCAAACTTGATATCTGGAAGTAATCCTTGATTTTTCATTTTTCCTCATAGTCCATATCTAATCATTCATCAAGTTGTTCTTCATATCTCAGAAATATGTTTGGGATATTAATAATATTCCTTCTTACACCATCATTAATGAAGTTCAAAGGCTTGCCTACCTCTGTGAAGGTTTTTGATCATTCACTCCGTGTCTATACTTGTCCTCTCTGATTCGTTCATTCTTGGCCCAGAAACCAGAGGAATCTTTGTGAAAATACAAATCTAACCTTGTCATTGCCATTCTTAAAATCATGAGGTAGCTTCATTTTGTCTTAAAATATCCAAAATCCCTACACAACTATCCACACTATATTTCTTATACCTCCAAACTTATCTCCTGTCATTTTATCTTTGATCTTTATGCTATATATCTTCTAACTTTATTTCAGATTTCAAGCATTATTTACAGAATTCATTGGGTTTTTTTGTTTTGTTTTGTTTTGTTTTTGCAGGGGGATATATTTTTATGGGATCCTATCACTCCTTCATCCTTACCCTATTCTTATTTATCCTCTCATGTAAGACTCAGTTCTTTAAGGAAGCCTCTCGTCACTAGACAAGTTTAATTCCTCATGATTTAATCTAATGATTTTGTACGCCGAACCTCTTCCTTCTTTTTTTTTTTTTTAATTTTTTAACGTTTATTTCTTTTTCACAGAGACAGAGCATGAGCAGGGGAGGGGCAGAGAGACAGGGAGACACAGAATCTGAAGCAGAACTTCTTCCTTCTTAATGTACTTCACACTTCACTTTCCAGGTCAGTGTCCACACTTGACTCTAAGCCCCATATCTACTGGGATATTATCTATCTTCTCCATGCTTGGCCTCCTTATTTGTGCTATAAATCCTGAAACATAGTAGAAATTTGATAAATATTATTTAATCAAATAGAATGAAGTATATAAAAATGATTTTTAAAAATGTGTAGCAGCTTCCTTTAAAATGCTCAAGACTAGAGATTTCAAAGCATTCTATCCATACTGTCATAATCCACATTTTACTTCTGTTTTGCATATTAGGATTGTCTGTGAGTATATGCATGTTGGGTGTTTGTGTGTAGGTATGTGGTAGAGGGTGGAAAGTGTGGAGGGTGAAAAGAAACAAGGTATTATTGGCAAAGTCCAATTAATATGTATTTTGGCCAGTAGTATGGAAAGCACTATGGGGGATAATTTGTCTTTCTTTTATCAAAGACCTTGCCATATTCTGAAGTCTTTTCTAGTCTTCTTGGTATATATACTCTAGAGAATCCTATATACCAAAACAAAAATACTTATAAAATGCAAATAGAAATTCCCTTGAAAATAAATCATAGCATACCCTGATACCTTTGTCTTCCTTCAAAGATGTGAGGATATGAGGAATATGTAAAACCTAATCCCTTCCTGTGGTTTTAAGAAAATATTGAGAACAAAATACATGCAACCCTCAGCACATATTTGCAGTCACTCCAAAGTAAATGTTTCTTTATACCTTGTGGAAAAAGCAATTTTGGGACTCCCTGCTTTTGAAAATGAGCTAGAGTTTTTTTTTCAAAGACCACTTCATTGAGAGGCATATATACTTTAGAGGCAACACCCTTCTAAAATTTTGTACCTTTGAATGACATTTCCTTGAAATGTTTTAAGTTACAGAAGGAAATCCTACATCTTTTGGGGGTGGGTGGTTCATATCATATTGTATGATACAATTAAAAATTTTGAGAAGTATTGCCATAAATAAATTTGAGCAACATAGATTACTCTAGATTTTCTAAACATTTTATCATGCAACCAAACTGTGATGGTTATGTTTGTTTGTTTGAACACCTGTTAAAATCTGAGTCACTCAGAAAAAATTGGCAAAATTTAGGTGTAATGGGACAGAAAATTAGTTCCAAACTAGCAACCGTATCAGTCTCTTTTATCCCTCAAATAACCTAGCATCTCACAGCCTATCTTCATTTGTACAATGGCAATAATCACACCTATTACTTAGTGTAATGAGAATTTAATGAGAAATGCCAGATTCCCTATTCAAAAATCTCATTTTCTCTTCTAAGCTCTAAACCAGAGGAGAAAATTGTGACCAGCCATTTTGTATATAAAAAAATACATAGCAGCATTTAGAAATAAATATTTCCTCTAAAGGGAAATAATCAAACCTGCATTATTATAAATGTAATATTTATGTAAATCTCTCAACTGCAATATTTTTTTTGCACTGGGGTAACTTCAAAGATGGAGGCTGTGGGGCGCCTGGGTGGCGCAGTCGGTTAAGCGTCCGACTTCAGCCAGGTCACGATCTCACGGTCCGTGAGTTCGAGCCCCGCGTCAGGCTCTGGGCTGATGGCTCGGAGCCTGGAGCCTGTTTCCGATTCTGTGTCTCCCTCTCTATCTGCCCCTCCCCCGTTCATGCTATGTCTCTCTCTGTCCCAAAAATAAATTAAAAAACGTTGAAAAAAAAAAATTTTCAAAGATGGAGGCTGTGAACAATTCTGGCTGTTACCATCCTATGTCATGTAGTGGAATGGCAAACAGCATCATGCGTGTGCTTGGGGAGAACCTGACTGGTGCTACAATCAAAGTTCAGGGAGACACGCTTTACAGACTAACAAAGCAACTGCAGAAACAATAACCCTGAACCCTCTTTTACATTCAAATCACTCTCAGCATGTCTGCAAATCATAAAAGGACTTTAAAGAATGAAAAGTCAGAAATTCGAGCACAGAGTACATGGGTTTCTGGACAAGTCTAGGTATAGAATTGGAAACGAGTGAATATGAGTTCTGTATCAAAATTGTGCCTGCACAGAAACCTGACCTTTATTCCTTCACCATTCCCTGCCCTTCACCCCATGTCCTACATACTTGTGTTTGAGTAAAGGGAAATTCAAGCTAAGAAGAAACTTCAAACACCACAAAGTAAACACTCACAGCATCCTCTGCCTAAAGAGTCACACTTCAGAGAGAACAAATGATTTTTTTTCCGAGAGAGAACTGCTGTTAGCAAATACATGACAGTTCACAGGCTTCCGCTCTAGTGAAGTTGACTGGAAATGGAAATCACTGAATCAGACCAGGAATGGTAATTGCCTGCGAGAGGCTCAGTTACTTAAATTTTCAATGATTGCCTCACGTACATTTTTCCTGAATTCATGTTTAAGAAACAAGAATGTTATAATGATTCCTCTTTTTAATTTTTTCTAAATGTTTTTATTTAAATTTAAGAGAGAGAGAGAGAGAGAGAGAGAGAGCAAGCTGGGGAGGAGCAGAGAGACAGGGAGACACAGAATCCCAAGCAGACTCCAGGCTCCAAGCTGTCAGCACAGAGCCCGACGCTGGGCTTGAATTTATGGACCTTGAGATAATGACCTGAGCTGAAGTTGGACCCTTAACCAACTGAGCCACCCAGGCGCCCCATGATTTCTCTTTTTAAAAAGCAAGAAAATAATACTAAAGTTTAAAGCTTTGAAATCATACATTGCTTTGTTTGATTAATTTCTGAGAGTCACATATATGATTATATTGTATGTTTCTTCATTGTTTCTCAGAGGATAAGAACAGCAAGTTAATAAATAGCAAAGATGTGAATAGATCTTTGGAATGGGTGAAAACCCTTTCATTTGATATTAAGGTGAGAGGAAACATGAGGCATAGGAAACAGACTCCCAGACCGGGTGTATTGGAGGAACAATTCGTCTGGCAATGGGATATTTCAGCTTCTGAAGCTAACATTTGTCCATAGGAACGATCACAAGTTCGTTATCTAAGTTATATTTGACTTTTTGTATTGATTTTTCATATATGACACACTATCATCATTGGTCCAAGTGTGAGGCCTGCTTAGGCCTTTTTATAAGAGTGTATTTTACTCAGTCCAATCTCTCCTCTTCCTTCACTTTCTACACAGAAATCTTCTCAGATTCTGTTTTCCAGAGAACCCAATCTTTGACATTATCCCTGGGCTTTTTTCAACAAATGATGTAGAAGCACTTGTACATCCATAAGCAAACAAATAAAAATAAACTACGACTTAAACCTCACACCTTATACAAAATGACCTCAAAATGGGTAAAAGAAATTAAGTGTAAAATACACAATCATGAAACTTTTAGAAAAAAATAGGACAGAATATCTGGCATATGAAGAGGTTTTCAACATCATTAGCCATTAGGAAAATGCAAATTAAAACCACAGTAAGATCTCTTTACACATCTCTCAGAACGGCTAAAACAAGAAATAGTGACAATAACAAATACTGACAAGGATGCAGAGAAACTGATCACTCGTACACTGGTGGTGCAAGTGTGGAATTGTACACTGGCTTTGGAAAATGGTTCGACATCTTCTCATAATATTAAACATGTAATTACATGTAACACAGTTATTGAACACTTTGGCATTTATCCCAGAGAAATGGAAACTTACATTCATTCAAACAAACAAACAAACAAACCCCTGTACATGAAGAATGGCCGCTTTATTCATAATAGCTGAAAACTAAAAACCACCCAGATGGCTTTCAGTGGGTGGACAGTGGAACAAGCTGTGGTACATCCATACCACGCAATACTACTCAGCAATAAAATGGAAAAATGCCTGATCCAGATGGTGGCATGAGTGCACCAGCAGAGTTGTAATGAGAGAAAAAAGCCAGTCCCCAAATGTTACATACTGTAAAATCTCATTTATATAAGATTCTTGAAATAACAAAACTATGGAAATGTGGAACAGGTCAGTAGTTACCAGAGGTTAGGGATAATGTTGGGGAAGCGTGGTTATACAAGGGCACCCTGAGGGATCCTTAGGATAGAATGACTCTAGGGGCCCCTGGGTGGCTCAGTTGGTTAACCGGCCGACTTCCACTCAGGTCATGATCTCGCAGTTCATGAGTTGGAGCCCCGCATTGGGCTCTGTGCTGACAGCTTGCAGCCTGGAGCCTGCTTTGGATTCTGTGTCTCCGTCTCTCTCTGCCCCTCCCCCGCTCCCGCTCTCTCTCTCTCTCTCTCTCTCTCTCTCTCTGTGCCTCAAAATTAAATAAACATTAAAAAACAATTTAAAAAAAGATAAAATTACTCTATATAACCGAGCAATCGATTCACAGACCTACACATATGATAGAGTTGCATAGAACTAAATATGCCCACAAAAATAAATACAAGGTAAACTTGGGAAATCTGAATAAGCTTGGTGGTTTGAGTCAATGTTAAAATCCTGGTTGTGGTAATATGCTATAGTTTTGCAAGATATTACTGTTGGGAGTAACTGCATAAAGGGTGCACAAGATTTCTCTGTATTGTTTCTTGCAATTGTATGTGAATCTACAATTATCTCAAAATAGAAAGTTTAATTTAAAAGTACAATGCTTGTTTTAGAGTTTTACCGTAGAGTACACTACAAATCGTCTTCCGGGACTTCTTTTTTTCTTTTCTTTTGGTTACTCCAGCTCATCCTATGTGACAGGTTAACTACCAGGAGATATACAGTTTCTTGCATGTAGATTTTTTTCATTCATTTTTACTGTTGTTTAATATTCCAATATGACTATAACGTGTGTGTTCTCTTTGTTTTTTTTTTTTTTTTTTAAGTTTATCTATTTATCTTGAGAGAGAGAGAGAGCGAGCAAGCAGGGAAGGGGCAGAGAGAGAGAAGGAGAGAGAATCCCAAGCAGGCTCTGCACTGTCAACACAGAGCCCTACATGGGCCTTGATCTTATGAACCATGATATTGTGACCTGAGCTGAAATCAGCATTCAGATGCTTAACTGACTGAGCCACCCAGGCACTTCTATATGTGTATATTCTTCTCCTGATTAGCATTTGTGCTCTTCGCAGCTGTTGTTATTATAGACAGTGCTGTGAACAGTCTTGCCTTGAAACGCATGGTAAATGTGTGCAAGTGTTTCTAGTTCTCTGATCTGCTCCCATCGTTCTTTCTAATTTGGGATTTATTTGGCATTTCTTTTATAAGTAAGTTCATTCTTTTCCAACTGTTTTTCTTTTCTAGTTTAAGATTTAAGGCTATGTATTTCTTTCTAAACATTGTTTCTGCATTTTGATGTACAGTATGATTATTTTTTAGTTAGTTCTAAGTTATTTTAAATTTGCATTATGTCAACTTCTTTCGCTATAAAGTGTTTAGATGAGTTTTTTTTTTAATTTTCAAATATATGAAAATATTTATTCATCTTGTGTTACTGTTGTTTCTTTTACATTTTTAACTGAAGTGTATTATCCTGAAAGAACATGATCTATATGATATCTACACTTTGATATTTATTGTTACCTTATCCGTAGCTGAGTGAAATGATAAATTTTGTAAATGTGCCTCTATGCACTCAAAAAAATGTGGTTACTCTAATTTGAGAGCACAGAAACCTGTGTATCTCCATTAGAATAAACGTATCATTTTTACTATTCAAATAATACCTTTAATTTTGGAGGGAGTTTCTGTTTGCCTCTTCACTGATTAATAGAAAGATATTGAACTCTCCCTCTATATTAGATTTACCTAAACTTGTCAGAAATTCTATACATTTTTTGATTTATATAATTCAAGGCTAGCTTATTAGAGACAAATGCAATCATAATTGCCATATCTTTGGGTGCATTTACACACTGATCTTTTATGTAGTGACCCTAAAAATGTATTTTGCCTTAATGTCTATTTTTTTCTGAAATCCTAATAGCTAAATTACATTTATTTTCTCTCCTGGTTTCCTAAAAAACTGAGCTAGTTACTATGAATGTAGAAAATTTTCTTTCATTCCTTCTAAGTGTAGAAAACAATAAACAATGAGTACCTTGGATTATACTGGGATTATCACTTATGATTAAAGATGAACCAAATTTAGTAAACATTTTAAATTAAACTTAACTTTACATTATACTTTATTATTTTTAAATATTTATTTGTAATCATGATGCATTGAAAATGTTGATATAATCATTTTAAATCATATATAATACAGCATAAGTCCCATTTTATTTCTTCTAGTCAGCTTTTTAACATTTTTTAAAATTTTTATTTATTTTTGAGAGAGAGAGAGAGACAGAGGGTGAGTGGGGGAGGGGCAGAGAGAGAGGGAGACACTGAAATGGGCTTCAGGCTCTGAGCTGAAAGCACAGAGCCTGATGTGAGGCTTGAACTCGGGAACGGCAAGATCATGACCTGAGCCGAAGTCGGATACTTAACCTACTGAGCCACCCACATGCCCCCTCTAATCAATTTTTAATTACATGTGTGAAATCAAACAATACCCTCTCTTAAAAAAAAAGTAAGAAAAATGCCCGTATTTACTTTAAATCTTCATATTTAGATTCTTACGAGAATGAAGAATCTCTTGAATAGGGAAAGTTAGGTAGAGTTGTGTACCATGTAACATTCTACATTCTGGTAAGTCTGTCCCCATCTTTATAATGTCCCTTAAGTAAGCCTTATGCTGTCCTATGTTGCCATGTTCATTTTAGGCAGATAAATATAGACATGGATATATAACTAAGGTCATTTAGAAGAAAAGACAAGCAACACAATAAAAACTTAAATGGATGAGTATCCTAATGAATTAATAAGTAAAGAAATAAAATGGTCATCTTTTCTATTAAAATAAGTCAGATAGGTTAAAAGCATTCAAAACAATGTTTTGGCCACTGGAAGCTATTTAGCTGATGTTATTAGAATCTATCCTAGCTGTAAAATACTGACCCTTTTCTGAGTAGCAAATTTTGTGCTTTTATCAAGTAATTAGAATATTTTGAAGCTTTCCACTTTGGCAAGGTTTGGGGAAAGTCTCTGCAAAAAGTAAGGTCATCGCTCTCCCTGTTTGTGGAATTTTAAGGAGTCAATAAAATTTCTGAACTTGTTTTATTTGTGACTTTTTAAATTTGTTTAAATTGTTTAATTTTAGAAGAAACCTGATGGAAACAGAAGAGACATTGGCCATGGACACGTGTCTAGTTTAACCTGTGCTTCCGGAGCAAGGTTGACAGCAATTACTACTCGCAGCCTTTCAGCTTTGTCTCCAGACACGCAGCTCCCTCATCCATCTTTCAAAAGCACAGGTCTTATCATGTTACACCTCGCACCTCCTGTCTTTAAAATGTAAGTGGTTATCTATTAATTTCAGATTTATATGGTCAAGTTTTGACCTATCTTTCAAAGCCAGGTCATCTCCTAACCAGGTCAGAATTTACATTTACAAATTAATTTTATACTCTTCCCCTGCTTTCATTAACCCTATGCTGCTGTCAAACTCAGGGATGGTATATATTCTTTTAATCATGCAAGTTTCTCTCTTTGGCTGGTTCTTTACCTCACTCTTTACCAAGGATGGCTAACGTCCTTTATCGTTCTGCTCAGATAGGATTTCACCTCTTCAATGAACTTTGGTTCAGACCCTTTGTAAGCTAAAAATATGCTCTTTCTTCTGAATTACATTATTATCATATTACGTGTAGAAAGTAGAAAATATGATTTCTATGATAGTATATATTTATATGTCTTCAATTTCCCAGCAATCTTTTGGCATTTGATGAACTGAGTCACTGTGCTGAGAATGAGAAGAAAACGGTGACCCTAACATAGCATTCCATGTAGACAAAAGGTTCATTCAGCCAGGTGTGGGAAGACTAAATCTTGTTTAGACCAATATAGGATAGTTCAGAATTATGAATGATGAAACAATAGGCCGAATTACTAACAACCTGCTAGAGTTGGTATAAACGGAGAAAAAAATCTGTAATATGAAACTGTTAACTCCCATTGTCCCTTTGGACTCTCCTCCTCTGGGCTGTTTGGCTGTTTGTGACATGAGACAGACTGTTGCCGTGGCTGTCATCAAAGCAGAAGATAAGAAGGCAGCTGGAGCTGGCAAGGTCACCAAGTCTGCCCAGAAAGCTCAGACGGCTAAATGAATATTGTCCCCAATGCCTGCCACCCCAGTCTTAGTCAGTAGTGGGAAAATGGTCTCAGAACTGTGTCAATTTATCCACTTAAGTTGAATAGTATAAGACTGGTTAATGGTAACAGTGCCATCCTAAAGTCATCAGAAGGGAAGGAGAATGTTTAGTGGACCATTTGTGTGCGGTCTGTGTGGCAGTTTTAAGTTACTAGTTTTTAAAATCAGTATCTTTTAATGGAAACAATTTGACCAAAAATCTGGCACAGAATTTGAGACCCTAAACAAAAGTTATATGAAAAAACAAAACAAAACAAAACAAAACAAGGTTAAAGAGGTGTATACTCCAAGTAAAACCTCTTACAGTTTAGACTTTAGCTGAAGAATATTACAGTGTTGACAAAAGCTTTTTAATGAGGCAGACTTTCCTTCTAAAGCCAAAAAAAAGATGATGTATACACATATTTAGCAAATTATCCTCATGTGTTCAAAGGAGTTAAGATTAAAATTTGGGCTTCATTTTGTAGGCTAGTATATATCAAACTAAGTCTGCTGATACATTCTCAGGTGTTCAGATTGTAAAGAGGTTTTTAAAAATTAACTTTTTACATTGGAAAAGTGTCTATTCATGTCTTCTGCTCGTTTCTTTACCAGATTATTTTTTTTGGGGGGGGGGTTGAGTTTGGTAAGTTCTTAATAGATTTTGGACACTAACCCTTTATTTGATGTGTCATTTGCAAAGATCTTTTCCTATTCCATCGTTTGCCTTTTAGTTTTGTTGTTTGTTTTGCTCTGTAGAAGCTTTTTATCTTGATGAGGTCCCAGTACATTTTTGTTTTTATTTCCCTTATCTCTGGAGACATGTCAAGTAAGAAGTTGCTGTGACCAAGGTCAAGGTCAAAGTTGCTGCTGCCT
>NC_064811.1:103078251-103117427 GCF_023721935.1 Panthera uncia
TAGCCTCTAAAATCCCCCGCCTTCCCGTCCTGAGACATCTCATTAGTATACACTCTCTAGAGGCCCTTGTTAGCTTGAACTATCCAGGTGTGGTCCCAGGGGCCCAGCATGAATAACAAAGACACTCCTATCACTCATGAAAATTCCAAGGATTTTAGAGGCTAGCTCCCAGGAACCAGAGACAAAGGTCAGCCAAATTCTTTATTACACACTCTATTAATAAATATCAGAATCAATATTTAATCCTAGGTCTATCAGGCTCCAAATTTTACAATGTGCATTTTCTTCTCATTCGCCTAGAATATTATCTGACACATAGTAAGTGCCCAATAAATCTTAATTACATAAATGAGCAAATCATACTTTTTTTTTTTTTTTCTTTCCTTCTGCACAGATAGGGCACAGTTTCATGGCAGGGGTTGATACATCAAAGGACTGAGTAATTTTGTCATTTTTTGAATGAAATAAATTCTCAAGGCATGTGTTAACTATGAAACTCTTCAAATGAGCTTTTTGTCCTCCTGAAAACAGCTTGCTCTTGCTATATAGAATCACCAGAAGGGAGAGAAGCTGGAGGGTATAATGCTCATGACTTAAGTGATTACAGATGAGCCTCAGTATAAATTGGTTTAAGGCTATTCTTCGGTATTAGAATAAAATTTCTTATGAGACTTCATTCTCCTGAGTAATGCTTGAGTGTGATCATATGAGACTTTCTTTCAAATAGGACATAAGCTCTGTCATGTCTTTAAAAACAGAGTCTTTAAGTAAGAAAAGCCAATTAAAAAATACATTATGAAAGGCATACGGATACTCAACCAACTGGGGCTTGTGTGTGAGTGCAATAGAGAAATGTGAGTGAGGAAAAACTGTTAGGCAAGGGAAATCAGGATTTTTTTAAAATTACCAAATTCAAATAGATCTTTAAAATATTTATACTGTGTTTAAAATAAAGGCTCTGGGGATGCCTGGATGACTCAGTAAGTAGAGCACGTGACTCTTGATCTCGGGGTCCTAAGTTTGAGCCCCACGTTGAAGGTAGAGATTACTTAAGAAAAAAATAAAGGCTCTGATCTAATTTAATTATGACTAACCTTTATTAAGCCCTTAGTCAAAAGTAGATAATGGGGAAGCACATTTTTTCTTTTACCTTTTCTCTGTTTCATCATTGTCCTTTTCATTTTTCTGAACATTACACCATCAAAATGCAATTAAGAGTAACAATGCCTACCCTGTAATTCAAAGTGGATGGCTCATTTTAAAGTAATGGACTGCAGAAAAAGAAAGAAGAAAAACTTTCTGATGTGATATATCCTTGGAAAATTTTCTGACTATATAATCACTAACTTGGGCTGTTAAAGAAACAATTATCTCCTTGGGTATATTCCCAGACTTCTAAAAGTTATAGTTTTAAATTTATTATATTGAAATTATTTTCTTTATGACTTTGCATTTTAGAATACATCTAAACTTAAGACTATCCTACTGCTATTTTGTTCATTTTGCCTATGACAGAGAATTGAAGTTGGAAATGTTATAGTTACTGAGCCACATCCTTTATACATCTCATACAATTGTACATTAACCTAATGATGCTTTCATAGAAACATGTAGTAATAGTATATTATCAAAAGGGAGTGAGCTTCTAATGTCAAAATCGTGTCACAGTCACTTAAAATTTTATGTAAAGACAGAATTCAAATGATCACATTCATATTTACAAACACAATAGCTTTTAGGTCCTTAAAAATGCGAAGTGAAAGGACCCCAGTAAGATGAACTCACCTATTATTTTAGCTAAGAAAAAGAATTTATCTCCCTTTAATGTTTAGTTTATAGTTTAGAGTCTGCATTTATAAGCAAATGATGGAGTGTATACCTTTTTATGAAGCTTCTTTCCTTTATTTCCAAGAGCCTCAATCAATTTAGGACTGAATCCTGGAATCCTGGGTCCTGATCTTCTGAAATGGACTTGTCACTGGTGTTTTTGAAAACACCTATCTTCTATTCTCCCACTGAAATGGCTTATAACTAGACCTGTATTTAAAAATCTTTAGTACCTTTTCTTATTCTACAAGAAATAAATTTTAGAAATGTCCATGTCTTTCAATGTAGAATTTAACAAATGGTAAGCACAAAATAGCTAGTTGTAAAATATTATTTTAACAATACCCCGAGTTCTTCTGAAGTGAGGCATCCTACAGTAGTATTTTAGATAACTTCTACCACAGTCATTAATAGATATTAATTGTATTGTGTTAGGCATTTAAAATAAAATGAAAGATCTGTTCCCTTACTATAAGGAGCTTGCAAAATTTATTCTGCCAAAGTATATCTGTTTTCACTATGAATCCAATTGTGAAAAGGTAAATTATCATTGGAATCGATGTGCAATTGGCATCTGGGGTAGGTAAGGGCATGGACAAGGGTTGGAGTGAGGTGTGTTTTAGCAACTAGGAGTATGTGTAGGTAAGGGAAAAAAAATCTTTTTCCTGTACCAACCATAGGTTCTCTGCCTCGGACTTTGTAGATTAGACTGTCAAAAGATAGATTAACAAGGGAGAACCATACAGAATTCTATTACAACATACATTGTGCATGCATATGAGAGCATGCAGTGATGAGTAACCCAAATGGGATGTTAGAACTTGGGCTTATATATCATCTTAGGCTAAATAAAGAAAATGGGTTTTTGATCTCTGAGTGGAGGAGGCAAAATATGGGAAAGTAATCAGGAAAAGTATGGTAGACAGGTTTTTTTTAGCAAGGTTGATTGCACAGGTTCAAGCTGGTGCTGTCACCACTGGTAAGAGTCATTAAGAATATTCCTTTCAGAACCAATTTGACAGTAAATTTCATATATTAAAAAATAAATAAATAAATAAATAAATAAATTAAAAAAAAAAAAAAAGAATATTCCTTTCAGGGTGCCTGGGTACCTCAGACGGTTAAGTGTCCGACTTCAGCTCAGGTCATGATCTCATGGTTCATGGGTTCAAGCCCCACGTCTGGCTCTGTGTGTCAGGTCAGAGCCTGGAGTTGGCTTCGGATTCTGTGTTGCTCTCTCTGCCCCTCCCCTGCTCACATTCGCGCGTGCTCTCTCTCTCTCAAAAATAAAATAAACATTAAAAAAAAAATCTTCCTTTCAAGTATCAGAGGAGGGAGACACGTTTACAAATTGAATTTTCTTTGTAAATGTAAATTTCCTTTATAGAAGGAAAATTTATGCCCTACTTTTAAAGCTTTTTCTGTATCTGCTCATTCTTAATGGACTTTAGTTCAAAATAATCCACATGCCAAAAAGGCATAATTTGGGGGGGGACCATATTCTAGTACCCTTTGATATGGAGAACAAAGGCAAAAGAAAAAAGATTAAATTTCCTTACCAATTACCACCTATTGACCAGTACTTAAGACAGACAGAGTAACTTTCCTCAAAGACATTAGCTCCCTCAATGTTAATACTTTGCTGGAGGCAAAAGGCAACTTTAGCTTGACTTTAGCCCGACATCCAGGATGCTGTAAAAATCCCTTTGGAAACTTCCTTTATCTCTGACCACCCCCCTCCCCAAGATATATGTTAGCAATCATCTTACAAGCATTATGGCCCACTGATATACATCTGAAGGGTCTCATGACTAAGGTTTTACTAGACAGTAGTAAATAACCTTTTCCTAACAACAACTAGCCCTTCAAGGTCCTGGAAACCTTGTTTTCAAATTCTTTAGAGGCTTAAGCTATCTCTAACCCTCTCCCAGCTTGAAGGTATATAATCAGCCACTCCTCACAACCCCAGTGCAGCTCTTTCTGCCCATGGATCCTGTCCCCAGCATTTTAATGAACCCACCCCATCCCTTTTTTTTGCACCAAAGATATCTCAAGAATTCTTTCTTGACCGTTTGTTCCTGAACCCCAACATATACACATCATCCTTCACATAGAACTGGTAGAATGAATTGCTTACTGGTCTGTAATAAAGGAGCCTAACTGTGGTCCAAACCCTGCTCATCATTAGAGTTCTTTTTTTACCTTTATATTCACAAGAGGTAAAGGATTTTTAAACTCAATCTTGTATGTGTGTGTTGTGTCCTTTCACTTTATCTGAATCACTTGAAAGTGAAGGAAGCAGTTTGAATCTGTATAGCTGATGGGATATAGAAAACTTTAGCTGAATATTTAACTGCTAAAATGCCTGATGGCATCGCATAAATGTGTTTGACGAAGAAAAAGATATGGAAAACTTGACAGTGTCAATATTGAATATTGAAAGTTTATTTTATGAAAAAATGTTCAGAATGATATAGGTGCTTAGTGAGTACTGCCCAAAACCATATAAACAAAAATAATCAGTCATACTTAGATAAACATCTCAAAGGTTGCTGTTATTATTGCAGGGTTTTGTTGTTGTTGTTGTTGTTGTAATCTCTACACCAAATTTGGGGTTCGAACTCACAACCTCAAGATCAAGAGTCACATGTTCTACCCACTGACCTAGCCAGGCACCGCTCTTACTACAGTTTTTAACTGCCATCTTACCAGTAGGAGTAATGAGATTGATAAATATTGCTACTGAAAGAAGGTGTAATTTTTGTGGTATTAAATGCACATTCTAGATGTTCATCAGACTCCCTTAAGTCTTTCCCTGGAGTTTCTGCTGTAGTGACTTTTTCCCCATTATTTTTCTGTTGCTAAGAATACACATTGTGTAACTAGGGTTTCTTTGTGACCACTGGCTGTCAGTGCCAATTATAATTTAAATTGCCCAGGCAAAAAGAATTTAAATTTGAACCAGCGAATGGCTGTCATCAACACATTACTGAAACAAAGTCATTTGGAGGGCCAAATGAAGTACGTTAACATTCAGACTCAGCAGGCTAAGAATGAAAAGAGCTGAATTAAAAATAACTTGTTTTTTTTAAGTAATCTTAATAAACGTGCTTCTAAGTAGGATGATTGGGTTTGGATCAATCAGAGAAAGTTATCTCTGGCATGGAATAAATTCAGGTGGGGAAATAGATTTAAAATTGCAATAATTCGAGAAATGGGAATAATTCTCTAAAGTTTCAGCAAACAAAACTCAGTTCCTTTATCTATGAAAGCAAACACTATTTTTACCAGTAAAAAGACTGCTTTGAATCTCTCAGTAAGGACATCTTTCTTTGCATTGTTTGTCCAGTAGGGGTGATGAATTTGCATTAATCATCTCCAATGCTAACCTATTTCCCTCATTTTCAAGAACACTGACTGCAGATAGAATCTGCTAGTGGACAAGGTAGAGTATCAATAGGTTGCAGAATACCAGAATATACCACCCCAAAATATGCCACTTTGGCATAAGCATCATTTGGAGCTAAAGGCCATTCAAAACCACAGATGCAAGAAAAACTCTACCTCTCCACAAATTGCATAAAAATAAGTATAAATTTCCTCCTTTGTAAAGGAAATTTGTATTAATAAAATAAATTTCCATTTGTAAAGCTATCTCTGTACCAGGAAGAGAGCTATTTCTGGAGACAGCTCCCACCACCTGAGAGATTCTGCATAACAAGACAATCCTTATTTACCAAACTTTTCCTCCCCTGCTTCCCCATAATTTGTGCCTCCCACCCAGCAGCCCAAAACCTCTTTTCCTTTGTGTGACTAAAAGGGCATATAAATCTCAATCATCTGGCCTCCTGTATGAGTCTCATTTCTTTTTGAAGTTCCATGCATATGTACATCGTTAAACTTTTTTCTCTTTTGATAATCTTTTTTTTTTTTTTTTTTCAGTTGGATCCCCAGACGCTGAAACTAGAAGGGCAGAGGAAAAAAAGGTAAACCTCCCCAACAAGTTCAAAGTAATGCAGGATGCATAAAGAATACAGGAGCAGAATGACTCTAACATGACGATTCATGAAATCTAAGCCGAAATCAAGAGTCAGAAATTTAATGAGCCACCCAGGCGCCCTTTGTAGGGCTCATATTAAAACAGCAGAAGCTATGTCCTAAGTTCCCCTATCGAGAAACTTCTATGGACTGTCAAGGTGGCTCTCTCCTCCCCAGCGCCCTGTTTAAATAAGTCTAATAGCCTTCGCTTTTTTGGTGGCCTTTTGGAGAGTAAACAGATGACAGCGACATGCAATAATTATAGAAATGGTAGGTGGAGAGCCCTATCTCTAACCTATGAGTGGATAAGTCTTTGTATCTACTCCCATATTCAGCCTCAACCCAAAGCCCAACGTTTGTTTTAATTACCCTATTTTTTTTATAGTTCTCCCTCACCTCTAAGAAAGCAATGATCCTGTAAGATCAACTTTTTTCTTGGCTCGTGATTCTGTCTTTTCCCAATTCCTGAAGAGGCTTTTCTTTATTTCCAGCATCTTCAGTTGCTTAATTGGAACTATTTTTAATAGTCAAAAAATGCATTTCAAAAACATACACCTCTTGTTTAAAACTGCATATAGTAAAATCTAATAGGATGAAATTCAAATTTTATAGCCTGAAAATTGTAACATCTCTAACTTCTGAAAAATGGACCTGTTCTGTGGTTTTGACATACTGAAATCGCTACCGGGCTAGGTGGGGAATATAGATAAGTAAACCAGTTGAGTGTGATAGAAATTAGTGGAAATTGTGGACAACTGTGGAGTGAAATTTCCATCTGAAAGGGGACAAGTTCTACTCAGTTCCAGCAGATTTTTGCCATGTGGGAATAAGGGCCAATTTTGTCAGATACTTTGAGAACTAGGTGACTTTTCTCTGTCTCTGTGTCCCCCCCCCCTTTTTTAATGTGGGCAACCAGCAAGTATTTGCAAACTACTCTGCTTGCCAAAGAAAATGCTAGGGTAGGATTCAGCCACCAGCTGCTCAAAGTTATTTTATTGGCTCTGCCGTAGACAACTTCTCAATCCTGTGTAGGCTAAAGCCTTTCTCATGATGTTTATTTAATTTTAAGTCTTTCTCTTTTCTCTGTACCTATTCGAATATACCATGCTTCCAAATCCTAGGTTAATTCTGACTCCCTCTTTCCTATCTCTCCTGCTTCAATATCACTCTTTTGCTGTGATGATCTAATATGTGACTTTATCATATACTACTTTTAATTTTCTTGCTGGTTCTGCCAAGATTTTCTTTATTAGAGATGAAACTTTTGTGGAAAAGATCTTAGAAGATTTGTAGCCCAGCCCCTCAATATGTAAAGGCTTGGAAATACTAAGTAAATCCCCCAGCATCATATTGCTAGTTGGTTAAAGATTCCTGAGGCTTATTAAAAATTGCCTTGAGTACAAGAGGTATTGGGGACACACACACACACATATATATATAAGGATTTTATTTTTAAGTAATCTCTACACTCAAACTCAATGTGGGACTCGAACTCATAGCCCCAGGATCAAAAGTCTGTATGTTCTACTGACCAAGACAGCCAGGCACCCCATGGTTGCACGTATTTTGATTGACTAAAAAATGTCTGTCATTGTAATAATGCCTCTATAGACTTTTTTTTAAATCTCTTGACATTTAAACACAAAATTCTAGATTCAGCAATGAAATCATGTTTTATAGAGTGTTATCTATAAACTGTAATCTTCTTCTAAAAAAGGAGTTGTTTTTATTAAAAAAAAAAAAAAGAAAAGAAACACCCCAAACAATGGTCTGTGTTTGCATTCCTTGTGAAGCCCAGGAAAATAAGTGCAAATTACTTCTGTTTATAAGATGCAGCTGTGCCTCTAGTTTTAGAGGCTGGTTCAACTGGAGTAGCCATTTTTCCTTCCGAATCATGAGGTTGCTTACCCATTCAAAATGCTATTTAATTTTTTCCCAGGTGACTAAATTCAGATTTAACATAAGGTAAGATTTTACAATATTTGTTCCAATCTGAAAAATTTAAGGAGACGATGTTATCTTAACCAATACTATCCTACTAAAACATGCATTACGATTGCCGTGGAAATATTGGTCATAATATTCAGGCAGAAAAAACCAATGGGCCTAAAGAATGATTAGACTAAAGATAGTCACAGCTGTATAGGATTCTCCATCCTGTAAAATTTGACTCTGATTTCTTAATATATCTGGTACATATCACTCAGTTAATGGCACATTATCTCTTTGTTTTCTAGACCGTCTTTTATATAATGTAAATATTTCCTTTATCTCCAATCCCTATTTCCATTTCTCTTTCTCTACAGGAAACCACGACAAAATAAAGATGACTATGAATACCTTTGGCACCTCTCCCATTAACAGATGGGGTCTCTTTCACCTTACCTTGCATCTGAGTCGGCCAAGGACCAATTGTGTGATCCCAATTATGATGGAAGTGGTACTGTGTAAACTCTAGGACTTGTCTTAAGAGTGCTGGCAGCTTCTGTACTGATTTTATGATTTGACTACCTTGTTGGAGAAACCACATAGACATTCCCTTGGAGAATGTAGCCGCTGAGCCAAGCCTCTACTGTCTCTGCCAATGTTTCAGAAATATGAATAGAGAAGCCTTGAACACTGCTGACCCACTCAGCCAGCAGTATAAAACACCAAATACCTACCATGGACACCAAGTGAATACACATATCACCTCTTCAGGCCATGCCTGAATTCCTGACTCACAGAGTCGTGAGCAAAACGAATAATTATTGTTTTTAGACACTAGGTATTAGCATGTTTTCTTACTCAACAAAAGATAACTGGAACAGCACCATTCTATTCTATTTAATGTACATCTTTTTTCCCCCAATGTGTGTGGTTTTATAAAACACATGTTTATTTTATGTGTAGATATTTTGATTTATTTAATGTCACTGTGAGCAATAACATTCGTGAGATGTGAGAAAAGAGATTGTGAACATCTCTTTTCAATTAAGCACGTTGTTTTTGATATCCATCCATGTCACCATCTATATATCTGTTACTTCCATTTCTTGTATAAACTCATGTGTTCATCCAGACATTTTATTTATTTTTTTCCTAGTGATGGGTACCCAGGTTGCCTCCAACTCTCAGCTGATAATGCTGTGATAGATATCCAGACAAATTCTCTTTACCTTCTCGTGTGAGAATTTCCTTGAGTTTATAGGAGCAGGGTGATTCTATCATGGGTTATGCCTATACTTTATTTGCCTGTGTAATGACAGATTCTCTCTAGTAGGCTGTACCTATTCACCTTCCACTAACAATGTATGGGTTTCTTATATCGCCATATTCTCTCCAATAGTTGAAATTATTCACCTTTCTCATTTTTTTATATATCATAGTTCAAAATGAAGTCTATTTTTAATACATGTGTATCTGATTACAATTGGTTTAGAACTGCACCTTTGTGCATGTTGGCCTTTTGTGTTTCCTTGATTGTAAATTACCTTTTCATACTTGATACCACTTTCTTATTATGTTTGTTGACCTCATTTTTCAGCAGCTGGTTGTATAACTACAGATAAATCTCGTCTTAGACATTACCAGTATCTTTATCCATTCTTTCATTGGTCTATTCATTTTTTTCAAGGTGTCTATCCTTGAACATATATTTTTATTTTAGTCTAATTAATTAGTTAATTTCTTTTCTGATGTACTTTTGAAGTTTAAGAATTCTTTCACTGCTGCTAGGTCATAAAGATATTTATCTGCACTCCTATGACTATATTTTTACTTTTTTCACTTCAATATTCTGCCTAGAATGAATTCTCATATGTGGTGTTATATTGGAATCTCATTTTATTTTTCTCTGTATAGGGAGCCCTTCTTTTTATTCCTCTTACCCCCGTCCCTGCAAAAAATCTAGTAAACAATGTGTCCCTCCTACATTGATGTGTGATGTCACTTTTATCTTATAGTAAGTCATTATATATATAAAAATACATCTTTAAAGTCTGTTCTCCCCACTAATATATTTTTCTGTTCTTTATTCTTTTCTTTAAATGTTAATTTATCTATTACCAGAATGGTTTTTCTTTGTCTAAACTTTAGAATGAGTTTATCTTGGGGCACCTGGGTGGCTCAGTAGGTTAAGCGTCCAACTTTGGCTGAGGCCGTGATTTCACAGTTCATGAGTTCCAGCCACAGAGCCCGCTTTGGATCTTCTGTCCCCCTCTCTCAGCCCCTCCCCTGTTTGCATTTTCTCTCTCTCTCTCTCTCTCTCTCTCTAAAACAAATAAAACATTAAAAAAATAAAAACTTACCTTTAAAAAAAAGAATGAATTTATCTTGTTCCTTAAAAAATTTAACTAGAATTTCTATTTAAATTATATTGAATTTACATTTTAATTTGGGGTGACTTGACATCTTTGCAGTTTTAAGTCAAGAGTATGCAATTCTGTTTATTCGGAGCATCATCTTTCATCTTACATTAAAAAATCTTTCTAGCGGGGTTTTCACATATTCTTCTTTAAGTTTATGTGTAAATATTATATATTTACATATAATTTGTATATTACGTTGTTATTGTGAATCCTGCATGGGTCTCCATGCTGAGCAGAGCCTACTTGGGATTCTCTCCCCCTCTCTCTTTGTGTGTGCATGCTGTCTCTCTTTCTCTCAAAATAAATAAATAAAAAGTTAAACAAATCTTTAAAAAAAGAGTATATTTTAGATTGTCTTCAGTTTAGGTCCCTATTGTAATAGTATCCCTTCTTTGTGTTTCTGTAAGATTTAATACCAAATTGATATCAAGGTAATGATAAATAATCCTTTCCCATAAGAAATTACATAGCATGTCTTCAAACGTATGCTAGCATTTAACAAATGACAGCTGTCTTAAGATTTTATGTTCTTTCCATGACAGTGTATGGATTTCAATTCACATGTACCTTCAGAACATTGCTACTGTTTGTATACTTCAACAGCAACATTCCAATAGAGAATTTAATTATAGCATTTCTATTTTATTATTATTGACAAAATCAGAAATAAAATAATCGTATATATGTGCTGTATATGAGAGTTATTTCATTAGAGCCAATTCTACAGATTGCAAAAAAGTTATCTTTAAATTTGCAATATAGTGTTGTTCATTGTTTCTTGACCTTTCTTTGCTTTACGAATAACTGTGATTCCTCTGCCTTTGCTTAGAAGCAGTCTAAACTGAAACTGGCTTTATTTCAATACTTCAAAATGAATTCCACCAAATGGAATATAAATTGAGTTGCTCTCAGGAATAAAATTACTTAGCTGCCATGAATCACAATTTGAGATTTTAAAGAGCAAAACATTCCAATAAGTGTGTGTGTGTGTGTGTGTGTGTGTGTTCCTGCTTATGTACCAGCAGGAAGAATAACACATTATTGGCTTGAAATTCACTTGGAATTCCACTTTTGCTGAAATGGGAGACAGTTTTATCTTTGCCATGACTAGTTTTGACAGTCAGAGGTATTAGTGGTGATGATATTTCACAACATTCGCTTCTCTCATTTCCTGTTTTATTATAACAAATATTATACACTATTGTATTTTATTATATTATTTTCAAGAATTTAATATACAGTAAAACCTTGGATTGCAACTTGTTCTGTGAGTGTTCAGCAAGACGAGCAAACATTTCTAAAAAATTTGAACTTGATAAAAGAGTGATGTCTTGCAATATGAGTAAGTATGTGAGGCCGAATGTCACATGATCACAGCTGAGCCAATGGTTCTCAAAATTCATTTTGATATACAAGTGCTTTGGATTACAAGCATATTTCTGGAACGGATTATGCTCAGAAACCAAGGTTTTACTGTATTTGAAATATTTTAGGATGCAAATAACTTCAGCATGACCACTTCTTCCTCCTTTTCAGGTATTTAAATAATGTCAATAGTCCTTAGTTTTTGGAGTATCAACTCCATTTAAACACATACTATCCCTGAATTTGTGAAATACAAATTGTACTATCTATGAAATGTTGGTATGTTACATTTAAAGTAGTTATTCTGAGGATGAAGTTCTTGAATATTTATCTTTGTAGCAACTGGAGGCTCCTTTCCATGATGTTATTCTAATTATTTTTCCATCTTCTTTCTTGGAGGAAAATACAAAATATTTAGAAGAGGCTGTCTAACTGGGAGATTGAGCTACTGGCTAAGTTGTGTGAATTCCCCAAACCACCAAATGTCTTTCAAAATATTTTAAACAGAATTAGCTAAATTCTTAGATTGCATTTCAAATATGCCCCTCCTTATTATTGCTCAAGTAGCTTTTTGTGTTTTTTTTCTACTTTATTACTTTTCAGGTCATTAATGAATTACCAATACATAATGTATAGCCTACCAAACTGTAATATCCTGTTGTAAAACATTTTTAATTTTTTGTAAATTCAAATAAAATATAAAATATTTTAAATATTAAAATATTTAATGAGCTTGGAAATTTTATATATAGGTGTTTATTCTGTTGTACATGCTTGCTTTTTTAACATATACACATGTCATCTCAAAACCAGTAACTATGTGAGATGTGTATATGGTCATGTACAACCAATTTCCCAGACACTTATTTCAAGTTACTTTTGCATTAAGCAGGATATTTGCAAACATCGATTTTTTTAATGACATTTACTGTGTACCAGTGCTGCTATAAAGTCAATATTGTCTTTTTTTACATTTTCTTATGGTAACTGGGAATCCAACAACTAAGTGAGTATGGCCAAAACACAATTTCTCTCTCTGGATTATTTCACATAGCCACACTAACAAATACTGCATTCTAGTCTCAGCTTGATTAGGTGTGAGACAAGACCCTGGACTCCTGTATCTTCCATTTAATTGTGTGTATATTGAGCTGTAAATCCCACCTGAGTACACAAGCTTTACGTGGCTCTGCTTCTCTTTGTTTCTGTATTATATTTCTGTGCTTATTTCTTATACTGTTAGATGAGTGGTCTTCCTGGCCCTCCCCTTCAACATTCTTGCCATCTACCTTTCACTTAGATGTTATCAATTCTTCTTGAATAATCTTAAAGACAACAAGAAAGAATAACAAATTGTTGACTGAATTTTGCAATTTCCTTGTAATTCTACATTTGCTGAAGTGGAAGGTGGTTTTATTTCTGCCATCATTTTGAAGAATTTTTCCATTTCATCTAAGTTCTCAAATTTATGGCCCAGGTAGCTCATAATATTTGCTTATTATCTTTTTAATATCTGTAGGGTATGGAGTCATATTCTCTTTTTTTTCTTTTCTGATGTTTGTATCTTTGTATTTCCTCTCTTTCTTCCTCTTCGAATCTGGATTTATCAGTTTCATGAATCGCTTCAAAGAATCAGCTTTGATTTCATCTGATATTCTGTATTGCTTTTCTTTCCTTAGTTTCATTGATTTCTGTTATTATTTTCATTGTTTATTTCCTTTTGCTTCCTTTGCTTTTAATTTGCTCTTGTATTTCTTTAAGTTGGAAGTATATGTTGTTGATTTTAGATCTTTCTACTTGTCTATTAAAACCCTCTAATGCTATAATTTTTTTTCTCTTAAGCATTTCTTTAGCTGCAAACCACGAAGTTTAATCTACTTTAATTTTTATTCACTTCAAAATATTTTCTTATTTCCTTTGTGATTTCTATTTTCACAAATGGGCTGTTCAGAAGTATGAAACTTGATTTCCACATGTTTTGAGCTTTCCCAGATATCTTTCTACTGTTGATTTCTGGTTTAATTTCATTATTTTCCAAGAAAATACTTTGTATGACTTCTACTCTTTAGAGTCTTTGTAGCCTACAATATATCTTTATTTTTAGCTTGGTGATTGTTTCATGTGTTCTTGAGAACACTGTGCATTCTGCCAGTGTTGAGGGAGTTTTCTATAGATGTCAGTAATATGAGTTTGGTTGATAGGTTGTTCAAGTCGTCTGTGTTCTTGCTGATTTCTGACTTCTTGTTCCATCCATTCCTGACAGAGGATTTTTAAGATCTGTATTATAATTGCATGTTTGTCTAGTTGTATATTCAAGTTACATTATTTTTTTTTTATCTCTTGCATTTGGAAGCTCTGTTGATAGATCCACACACATCTAGGATTGTTATATCTTCTTTGAACAGTGATGGCTTTATCGTTTTGTAATTTTCCTCCTTTAGATAAAATGATTTGTTAATATTGTCTTTTGCTTAGTGTTTGCTTGGTACAACATTTTTTCATCCTTTTATTTTAATGTATGTCTTTATTCTTTTATAATTTTTTAAAATCTTTATTTACTATTGAGAGAGAGAGAGAATGCAACCAGGGGAGGGAGAGAGAGAGAGAGAGACAGAGAGAGAGAGACAAAGTCCAAAGCAGGCTCCAGGCTCTGAGATGTCAACACAGACCCCCATGCGGGGCTTGAACTCATGGACCACAAGATCATGACCTGAGTGAAGTCAGATGCTTAACTGACTGAGCCACCCAGACTCCCCTTAACATATGTCTTTATATTTAACATATATTCTTTATAGACAGCATATAGTGGAGTTTTGCTTTTTCATCAAACCTGATATGTGTGCTTTAATTGGTATATATAGATTATTTATAGTTAATGTTATTATTAATGTAGTGGAAGTTAAAACTATTATCATGCCAGTTACTTTCTATTCGTTCCATCTCTTCTTTGTTTCTTTTATCTATTTTTCTTCCATATTTTAGTTTATTTTAGTAATTTTTAGGATTACACTGAATCTCCACTAATTATTATTTATATCTTTAAAGAATATTTTTAGTAGCTACCCTCAGGCTTACAATGTTTATCTTTAAGTAGAGAATACATTCAAATCATGTTATATAGCTTCCTGTGTAGAAGAACCTTAGAATGGTTTACAGACAGTGTCCAACTTACCATGATTTGACCTATAATTTTTTTTGACTTGATGGTGGTGGCAAAGTGACACTCATTCAGTAGAAACCATGTGCTTTGAATTTCGAATTTTGATCTTTTCCCAACTAGCAACGGAGCATTGGGTACTCTGCCCTTATGCTGGGTGTCAGTGACTCCCAGTCAGCCACATGAACACAAGGGTAAAGAACTGATACACTTAGAACCATTCTGTACCCTTATGGTCATTCTGTTTTCACTTTCACTATGGTATTCAATAAATTATATGAGGTATTTAACACTTTACTAGAAAACAGACCTTGTGTTAGATGATTTTCCCCAACTGTAGGCTAAGGTCTGTGTCCTGAGCACATTTAACGTAGGGGAGGCTAAACCGGGATGTTCAGTGGGTTAGTGCATTAAATGCATTTTTAGCTTATGATATTTTCCACTCAGTGGTGGTTTTTTTGGGACATAAACTCACTGTAAGCTTATTTTACAGGTTATTGAGGAAAATTTGTACACCCAATTCCTTTCTCTCATTCTTTACACTATTATCATATATTTTGGTTTGATGTGTGCTATCGGTTCTGGGTAGGATTGATAATACTTTGACTCATTTTTGTTTATCTTAGAGCAGCTTTATTTTTTCTTTGTTTCTGAAATATGCTGTATTGTACATAAAACTGCATTGAAAGTTCTTTTTCTGTCAGCACTTTAAAGATACCACTTTATTGTTTTTTGGTTGAGTAAGTTCTGATATGAAATCTACTATAATACAATATAGGATGTCTTTTTTTAATGTATATTTATTTATTTTGAGAGGGAGAATGAGTGAGCTGGGAAGGGGGAGAGAGAGAAAGAGAGAGAGAGAGAGAGAGAGAGAGAGAGAATCCCAAGCAAGCTCCACATTCAGTGTAGAGCTCAGTGCAGGGCTCAATCCCATGAACTGTAAGATCATGGTCTGAGGTGAAACCAAGAGTTGGTTGCTTAACTGACTGAGCCACCCAGGTGCCCCAGGATGCATCTTTTTTCTCTATTTTTAAGACTTTTTTCTTTCTCTTTGGAGAAAATACACACACCTGGATTTCATTTTGTTAGCTTCTTGTCTGTTTTAGTATTTATACTGTTTGTATCCTTTGAGATTCTGGGAGCTGTGGTATAATATCTGTCATTAATTTTTGGAAAATTCACAGCAGTTCCTTTTTTGAATATTTTTTTCTGTCTTTTTCTTCTTCTAGGATTCCAAAGACCATGTATATCAGGTCAGTTAGTATTATCCCACAGTTCTTGGATGCTCACTTCTTCATTCATAAAATTTTACTTATTTTTTTTTCTCTTTTCACTCAGAGTGTTTCACTTTAAGTAATTTATTGACCTATTTTCAAGTTTATTGATAAAGTCCTTAGCTATGCCAATCTACTGATATGCCATCAAAGGCATTCCTTATTTTTATTCTGTTTTTTTTTTCTTGTTCTAGCATTTTCATTTGATCCTTTCTTGGAGTTTCCATATCTTTGCTGAAATTACCCACTGATTGTCCATATTATTCACTTTTTCTACTAGAGCCTTAACATGTTAACAATAGTTATTTTAAATTAGGTGTCTGACGATTCCAGGATCTATCTATTTGTGACATAAGTGAATCTGTTCCTGATGATTGTTTTGCCTCTCAACAACGTTTTATTTTGTTTTTTGTTTGTGTGGTTGGTTTTTGTATGCTTCTTTGCCCATCTTGTGATTTTTTGATGAAACCAGACATTGTATGCAGGACAGTAGAGATGGAGATAGAAAACTTTTATGCCCAGACGTGGGTACCCCTCTTCTTTTGTGGACATTACTGGAGTATGTAGGTATCCTAATTAATAGTTGAGCTGGGTTTGTTTGTTTTGTTTGTTGGTTTCTATGGTTTCCTCAGTGCACCACACACTACAGATGCCTCCAGCACTACCTTAATTTGACATGGGGCTGGTGTCCTGAGGTATTTCCTTTATGTCTCTTCCACTCACTGCTCTCAGTCTTCCCTTTGCACTGGGCCTGCCTCCGAGAGGATTTCTCTCCGTGTTCTTTTGCCTCTCCCAGTATAAATCACTGTTACTTGATATTTGGCACTTGCTATGTGGATGATGGAGAGTTTGTATGTGTGGTGGTGGTAGAGGAGTTGTTTTCTGTTGTTTGGATTAACTTGAATCTTAGATACTGTATACCCTTGAGTGTTGACCTTCTCAGTGATTCTGCCCCAGGCAGCAAGTCTTGGCCCAACATATACTCCTGCCCCTCCCTCAGGGATTTAGAGTATTTTACTCCTTCCTCCCCCTGTGATTGTTTTCACTAGAGTTCACACTAGGACTGTGTTTTGACTTTCCTCCAGTGGCTGAAGGCCTTTGTTCCACAGCAGAAATAGACAAAGATGTAGGCATTGTGCCTTTCCCACAGTGGCTGTTCCCTCCTCTCCTTTGGCCTATGTCACAAGGAGGCTTTCTCAGGACGGGCGCCTTGCCTCCAGCTGTTCCTCTGAGTATTGCAGTAGACCCATGGCTGTGAATGGGTACAAATTCCCCATTAGATTATAGGCTGGCATTGCATCAGATCCTGTTTTTCTGTTGTACCAGAATAAGCAGTTACTAATCTAGACAACAGTCTACATGGGAAGGAAAATAACATACTCAGCAACACTGAACTTCACTTCAAGAAGAGGCACTATTTTCACTGTATTGATGTGAATGATCTACCCCAGTGTTATGTTTTACACAGCTTTGCAATTACAGATGTTTTGGCAATAATAATAATGCTAGTAATATGTGTATTGATATAGAGAGTATTAAAGAAAAAATAGATAAACATACAGAGGAGTCAGTGCATTATCCTTGTAACTTTTCTGTAAATTTAAAATTATTTTTAAAATAAATGTTTCTTATCATCAAATAAGGCTATCAAGGAAATAGTGTAAAGACAAGCCACATATAACAAAAACAAAAAAAGAAAAAGAAAAAAGAAATAGTAGCAGCCTACATAAAAATTCCTATCCTATAATTAAAAAGTTCAACAGAAAAAATGGAAAAAGACAAGAAAAAGGTATTCAACAAAAGATAAAATATGAATGAAATCAAACAAAAATATGTACAATCTCAGTATAAGGAGAAACAAAAATATAAAACATAGTTATGATTCTCTACCACCAAATTGACAAAGTTAAAAACTGACAATAAATCGTGTTGCAATATAAGTGATGAATCACCAAGTTCTATAGCTGAAACCAATACTGGACTGTATGTTAACTAGCCAGAATTTAAATAAAAACTTGAAAAAAAGTAGTGTTGGAGAGAATATGGAGCAATGGGAATTCTTACACAATGTTTGTGGACGTGTAAGTGTATACTGTAAAACAATTTTTATTTGTCACCCTTATAGTATCTCTACCAAAGTCTACGCATCATATTTCTGGAAGACCAGAAATATAAAAGATCATACAGCTATGTCTCCTGTGCTTGGACACTGTGGATGCAAATTCCCACATACTAAATAATGTCATCTATTTTGTGTGTAACTTCTCTTAACATGCCAAAGGAAATTTGCGATCAAATTTCAGATGGCATTTTTCTCAGATTCACACATGGGAAGCTAATTAAATTCTTAATCTCTTTATACATTTCTGCTTCATCTAACTTTTTAATAAAACAAATTTTACTGTATTGGCAAAACAATTTTGAATATCAAATGGCAAATAACAAGAAATTTCTTTTTACATTTTAGTCTATAGTTTACAGTAAAACTTTGGACTAGCTGAATTGTAAAGTACTTATTTTTTTGTCCAAACAAATGAAGTTTTTGGAAAAAATAAACTCAGTTTTCCATATTAGTGTTTTATAATTTATTTTATTAGAATCCAAATACAATCTAAAATAAACGTTAGAGCATTCATGGGAATGCAAGATGGCCACTTCTCTACAGATCAGATCATTATTGCTTAGTTGAAATCAATATTCATCAAATGAGGACTTTCTGTAGGATAGTTAGAATTATTTTTACCTACAGAAAAAAATTGAAAATCTATTATGCTTATACATTTAACAGTGCCTCACGATAAGATTTTTTTTTTTTTTTTTTTTTTTTTACCTAAATCATACACACAATGCTTAGGGAAAGTAACTGAAACTATTTCTAATTATTTTTTAACACCAGAGTGTTGGATTGTGCATTCCTTTGCCTGTTGGGGCAACACAGAATTGGTGTTTTATTTTGTTCCATAAAAGGACTCCCAGACAGACAGTTAGATGAATGTAGAAGCAATCGGGTGTGAGATACAACTCTTATTTTCCCAACACTCCCAATAAATTCTTATTCAATTTAAAAAGAAGGAACAAGATGGAGAAATGTTTCTTTCCTATTTTTATTCTTAGATTTTAAATAAAATACCCCCTTGGTATAAATGTCAAACTTTTATAATGTACAGGAATAATTCCCTGCTTGACTTAATTCTTTGGTTACTCTACCTGCTTAGGCTAGTAGATTTCCTACACTTACGTTCCATTAAAAAATTTTTTTTTTCCTATTTCTCTGAGACTGGCCAGGTTTTTCTATTCTGTAGTTAAGTATCTATTGGAGGTTGAGTCCTCCAGAAACAAATTCTGAGATGGAAGTGATTATACAGCAGAGTTATTAAGGAGTGCTCCTGGAATCAACACCTAGGAAAGGAAGGGGAGGAAGCAGGATTGAGCAAAGGAGGAGGAGGACTGTGCTGCAGTCTCAACAAAGGCCTCAGCCTATCTCAAGGAAAGATCTAAAGCTTCAGTGGTCCTTCAGAGTTTCAGTGAGCTGGGGTGAGGGATTTGGGCTTTACACTCCCATGCTGATTGGTCTTTGAATGTGAGCTGCCTGGAAAAGAGGGTTTGCCCTTCGGTGAGGCAGCTCTCTTTAACAAAGCACCTCCAGAAGAAGGCTGGCAGTTGAGGGATCTCTGCATAAAGCCCCCCGAGAACATGGAAAATTAAGTTTTTTGTTCTAGAAGAGAGAACTAGGTGACAGTCACAGCATGCACCATAGTCCACTCCTTGCACCACTCAGAATCACAACTTTGTATGAAATTTAGGAATGTTTCTCTTCAGTTTTTTGGGGGCTTTTAATCCTGGGAAATTAGTGAGAAGAACTGTAACTTTTATCACTGCCGTTGGTCTCTGGGCCACACATGATACAGTTTCCCCTCTGTACTATCTTTTTTAGATTTCTTTGATCTTAAGCTACTTTCTCTACTGTTCGTGGTGGCTTCCTTAGTGATATAACACAGATCTCATTTCCTGAAAAGTCTGAGCCCTACACAGACTAGCTCAGCCATTACGGTTACATTTTTTCTGTTTACCATAAAAGTTGCACACAGATACCAAAAAGATACTCAAGTATCTTGGTTGAAACAGCTATCACACTTGTCCCCTTGTGTAACAGAAGCCCTACATGGTGATAAGGATCAACCATCCTTTCCAAGATGCTAAGTCTTTTTTCTGATTCCTGAATTCTCTCTCTTTTTGAATGTTTTATTTATTTTTTTGGGGGGGGGGAGTGGGCAGACAGATAGGGAGACACAGAATCCCAAGCAGGCTCCAGGTTCTGAGCCATTAGCACAGATCCCAGCGTGGGGCTTGAATTCACAGAACAGGAGATCATGACCTGAGCTGAGGTCTGACACTTAACCGACTGAGCTACCCAGGCACCCCAAATCTCTCTCTTTTTTTAAGTTTATTTATTTATTTTGAGAGAGACAGAGATAGCACAGCCAGGGGAAGGGCAGAAAGAGAGGTAGAGAGACTATCCCTAGCAGGCTTTGTGATGTTAGTGCAAAGCCTGACGTGGGGCTAGATCTCATGAATTGTGAGATCATGATTTGAGCCAAAATCAAGAGTCAGATGCCTAACTGACTGAGCCACTCAGTCACCCCTGATTCCTGGACTCTCAATGCATGGAGCCCAAAGTGACCCAGTTGCAACTGATCTTTATACTCAAATGGAACTCTTTGCGTCTCCTGACTGAAGTGTTTTCCTGCTGGGAACCAGGACTTCTAAACCCTAGTGGTTCAGAGTTGCAGGAAAAGAAAGTACCAATTTCCCAATAATGTCACTAGCAGTGATAGTACCTAAGTATTTCCTCTTTCCGCCACTTAGATTCTGGATCCAAGTATTCCACCCGTTGGAGACACAGAAGCGTATAAAAGTCATTGATTTAGAGTATGCACTGCATCCTGGAAGATGGCACCAAATCCTGTCAGGTTACCTTCTCTAAGCTGGTGCTTCAGCTGTATTTTCTCCACCTCTTTCTGTCATTTTACCAGGCCAGAGACTTCTGGGTGGTATAGTATGCAATAAAACTAGTAAATCCCGTGAACAAGCTCACATCTGCACTTCCTTTGCTATGAAGTAGTACCTGTGCTGGTAGATTATATAGTTTTAAAATCCTGGGAAAGAGTTTTTGACTAAGACCCTGTAGTCAGAAACTGCAAACCCACAATGAGAATATGAGTCTTTTTTTTGTTGTTAATCAAAACGAATCACTGTGTTGTTTTTTTTTTTTCCCCTGGGTGGCAGATGTTCAATGTTCCTAATTTACCACCATTCAGTTAACTGGTAACCCCAAAGTTCTGTGCTGTGTTGGAGCTCGTCACTGGGCTCCATCCCTGGAGTGATGCAGTGACTTTCTGCAATACTCTCAGTAGCTGCTTTTGCCCTTTCACCCAGGAAGCTCCTTCAAGTCTACTGCTTCCCTGTGAGTGGGCATCTGATCCTCTTTGCCTTACAATCACCAACTTGTCTGCTCATTGGTCATCTTTCTTTTGGAATGTGCACTGACAAAGCCCACTTTTTAAATTGTCCTCTCTGATGCTCACTTTTCTCTCTCTCTTCTTGAAGGATGTTTTTCTCTTTATATATAAGGACAGCAGAGGGAATGGGGAATAAGTAACTGATTCACACTAAATATGTAATATTCTGTGACCTAGTCTTTTCTTTCATCTGGACCGTAGCTTTTGAGTGAAAAACTAGACGTTGCTTCCCTTAGACTTTGATTCTGCCAAGACAGGGGGGCCTCGTGTCTTTCGATCTGAATGGAGTTCCTTAGTTAAAAAAGATAAGACAGGTGAAAAAAACATATAGTTTAATATTTCTGAAAGGTATACCTCTATGTAATGTCTATAAAAAATAAAATGCTAATAGTCAAGAGCTCTATTACCTAATTGCTGCTCTCCTGGTGAATTTAGGCTTGCCATTTATTTTTTTATCGACCTGAGTTACTCATATATCAAATAAAGAGGTTGGTGTGGATGATGTCTGAAGTCCTTCCAAACATTAAAATTCTATGCTTCTGTGATGATATATTTAAGGTTACTCAGTCTTCTGAAGGGCCACTTTTTATCGGCACTTTGAAATGAAAACAAAATGCCTTATGTTCTTCCAGTTTTTAATTTCATGATTGCCTGTGGGTTTTTTATGAATACTCTTTTTCTTTGACTGTTAGAGTTACAAATGATTATAATTTTATATGACTTCCCAGGCAATTCCACTGCCCTCAAAATTTTTCATGACCTACTATTTAAGAAAAAAAATTAAAACATTATCAATGCACAAGGCTCTGGGAGTTTTTCTTTTTGAAAGAGTCCAGATAAATAAAATTACATGTGGTCAATAATTCCAAAATCAGCTATAAAGAAGTCATGTTTCAAAATAGTACCTTATTCAGTTACTTGTTTTGAAAATTTTGGAGACCAGCCTTGCTTTTGTTGACAGTATTTCTGAGAATGTTGACATTCCAGCAGCAGCACCCATCAATTTGGGGGTAAGTGTTTGGAGTATGGGATAGTGTTAGAGATTGTAACTCACCCTCTACAAGATCTGCTAAACTGGTTTTACCTGATTCTAATTCTTATGAAGTTTTGAAGAGAAAGCCCAAGTGTCAGCCTTGAGCAAAATGCTAGGGTTGAACTATAAAGCCTTCAAAAACGTATAGAATTATAATTAGTGATGGTGAGTGAAATTTTAAATGGTTGAAGGCTCACTTTGTATAAGCACGTTAAAACCTGACTTGATTTATGCCACTTCTCTTGAATGTAGCCTGAAAACTTTACAATGTCAAATTTCTGTTGTCATGTATTCTATCGCTGTTTGCTGGCCAGAGTTGGCACAATTTCTATTAAAAAATTTATTAATGTTTATCCTCTTTTGAGAAAGAGAGAGAGAGAGAGAGAGAGAGAATGGGGGAGGGGCAGAGAGGGAGACAGAGATTCCCAAGCAGGCTCCAGGCTCTGAGCTGTCAGCACAGACCCCTCCGCGGGACTCGAACTTCTAAACCACAAGATCATGACCTGAGCCAAAGTTGTACACTTAACCAACTGAGTTACCCAGGCATCGCCAGAATTAGTACAATTTCAATAGGAGATCCACCTAACTCCAAAAGTTGTCCCTGAGACTACAGTAAGAAAATGTAATGAGACGGTGTGTTGTGTTTGCCAGAGGAAAACAATATAAAAATTTAACAGTTACAACAAAAAGGTTGACACATTTTATTTGGTTTTATTAGTAAAAATAATAAAGACTTGTCAATTGGGCCTTATTGTTTTCCTCACTTGAAAGCCTGGTCAACTGCAATTGAAAGGATAACATGCAGGGTTAATTACTTCTCCATGCCCTGTTCATGTTTGTTTCTCTGTCTAGACCATGTATACCTTCCTCTCTCCCCCATCATCTCTTTCTCTTTTCTCTGCATGACTAACTCCCACTCATCCTTTGAGACTGATCTGGAACTTTGCTTCTGGCAGGTGACAACTTTTTCAAACAGACTTCATAATTTTTTGTGGTGTTGTTGTTTTTTTTTCCCCCACCGTGTTTTCACAGTATTTTATACCTATTTTGTAATATGTATCACATTATGTTATAATAGATTTTTTTTTCTTTTTGCTTTTCATCCTCACTAGACTGGAAACTTATCAAAGGTAAAGCCATGTCATTTCCTGCCTTTCCCATTGTATCTTGAACCTAGCCACCGCTTAAAGTGATGACTGAGTGAATAAATTCTTCAACAGGGAAAGTTTGCAAGTCTGAGTAAAGACTAGTTCTGCACATCTGTAGGAAAATGGTTAGGTCTGTTACAGTTCTTGGTAACTATAGTACTTCCCTGCATAGCCTTAGGACAGGAAAAGATGAAGGGACAGAAAAGTGATGGATGTTATACTAGATTTCATTCAGTTTAAATATGTTCATGGGTGGGGGGAACAGCCCAAAAGCACAATTCTTGAATTTGGTATAAACTACAACAAAGGAACACAGCATAGAAATAAGTATATATACTAAGTCTATAAAACTCAGTCTGATTCTTTCTTTTAGAAATCCCTCTGAAGACCATTTAGTTAATTTATTTTCACACTGTTTTCCTTGGGAGATCTATGAAGATGGTCCAAGAGTTCCCAAATGGACAGAGCCTGACCACTGTATGGATACCTATGCCCCACATACATTTCTAAGAGACAATTCAGCTTTCATTAAGGCATTTGGAATGTTAGCTTAGGCTTACCTGCCACGTGAAATTCAACTAAAATTGGCCCAAGCCCACACCAAATCAATAGATGTTGGGTCATTTAAAACCTGTTAAATATTTTTGAAAATCCCAAGGGCCATCTGCATGTCTTGACTCTTGAATGTGGCTCAGAGAGTATGCTCTCTGTACATTGTTTCTGACCTCCATGCCATGGTAACATTCACTGATTTTTACATTTGAAACCAACACACAGAACACAAGCGTTTATGACTACAGTAGGTCTTCCTCTTCTTTTTTCCTCCCCAGATTATCCTAGGAACATACACCACTTCTTTCTTTTTTTATGTTTATGCTGTGCTGTAGCCAACATACAATCTTTCTGTGGGGGCAAGGGGATTTCTCAGTAAAACACTTATCTCTGTGAGAGAAATTCCAAGGGCACCTGGGTGGCTCAGTCAGTTAAGCATCTGACTCTTGATTTCAGCTCAGGTCATGATCTCACAATTCATGCGTTTAAGCACCGCATCAAGCTCTGCACTGTCAGTGTGGAGCCTGCTTGAGATTGTCTCTCTCCCCCTCTCTTTCTGCCCCTCCTCTGCTGCACTCCCTCTCTCAAAAGAAACAAATAAAAAAAAAAAAAAAGGAAAAGAAAAATTCCAGCGTCAGGTGTAAAGGTAACGATATTTTCTTTGCTCATTATGTTGGTTGTCAATTGGTGCTTCTATTGGGATTTAAGAGATTTCATTTGAAGAAAGGGTATCATGGCTTCAAAATTTGAAACCCCTGCTTTTAGGAGTTTGGGTTGGAGTTTAGGAATTTGAAATTATGCAGGGAAGAATTTCATTTGTATGGGATGGGCCAGGTACAGTAAGATATGTCATTCTTTACACAGACTAATTTATGTTGTTGATGTTCTATGTTCCATAAGAGACTAAATCCATAAAATAAAATTTTATTATAAATGAGCATATGACATGGACATTTTGTTACACAGGTGCTACCTATATATGGCATTCTAAATAAATTATCAAGCTTCACCCACCTGAGGGCACAAATATTAAAATCCATACCTAAAGTTCTCCAGTTTTAGACATTTGGTGATGCAAACTCTCAGGCACTGGAAGATTTTTTATAACTCAGAAGCAATTGTGTCCATATTCTTTTCTTCAGCTTCCTTGAGGAAGTCTGCTCTCTGCAGACCATTTTGCAGGTGGGTTTCCACTTCCACTAGTATCTTGCATGGGAGTGTTGGTATACCAGGTGCCATCATCTGTCTGCCACTCCCACTTGGCTTAACAGTTGTTTTCTGCTGGCTGAGTTTGGCCCTCAACACTTGTGGGAAATCTATGGTGGGCTGGGAAAGCTCAAAGAGTGAGTCTTCTCCTGAATCCTGTCATATTTTTTTCACTTGAACCAAGGAACCATGCTAGCACTTAGAAATGCACAGAACTTCATGTGAACACCTTCTTCGGTTATTTGATTTAATCTTTACCCCACTAAGGGTAGTCTCTGCACAGACTGAATGGGAACAGACACCAAGTTATTCACTCAATTCTTCTGCTTTTTCTTCCTTTTCCCGACTAGCCCCGGTGCTGGACACACACACACACACACACACACACACCCCTCTTTTCTTCTTTAGCCTGAAAATAAAATACCTTCTGTACAATAACACGTGGAATAGTCATCATCCCTCTGATCTGGCAAACTGAGTCTAAATTAGTTTAGGCTGGATACAACTGGGGCATCCAGTTTCACTTATGTTTTATAGTATGCTACCATTTGTAAAGTGTTTTTACATAATCAATTCTCTTATTAACCCTAAGAATACCAGTCCTTAACAAACTGAGGGTTGATGGGGGGGAATGGGTGATGGGCATTAAGGAGGGCACTTGTTAGGATGAGCACTGGATGTTGTATGTAAGTGATGAATCATGAGAATCTATTCTTGAAACCCAAACTACACTGTATGTTAGCTAATTTGAGAATTAAAAAAAAAAAAAAGAATACCAGTCAATCTATCACCAATGATAAACATGAAGTATGAAAAGACCAAGAAGATTGCCAAGGTGTGTGATGATTAATTCTATATGTCAATTTGACTGAACTAAGAGATGTCCATTTAACTGGTAAAACACTTCTGAGTGTATCTGTGAAGGTGTTTCTGGAAGAGATTAGCCTTTGAATCTGGCAACTGAGTAAAGAAGATCACCCTCACCAAGGCATTGAGCATCACTGAATCTGTCGAGGGCCTGAATACATCAAAAAGGCCAAGAAGGAAAGGCAAATTCTCTCTGCTTGAGCTCAGAAAGAGCTTCTCCTTCTCCTGCCCTGGGACGTCAGAGCTCCTGGGATTTGGACTTTTATACTCTGACCAGGACTTACACCATAAGCACTTGAATTTTAGGCTTTCCGATTCAGCCTGAATTATACCAGTAACTTTTCCTGTTCTCCAGCTTGCAGGTGGCAGACTGTGGGACTTCTTGTTCTCCATAAGCATGTGAGCCCATTTCTATAAGAAATTCCCTTTTCTATATAGCTGTATATATATCCTATTTTTTCTGTTTCTCTGGAGAATCCTGACTAATACGTGGTACATTTGCAACTACAATTCAGGTCTCTTGGCACCCCCCACACAGAGCCAACGATGACAGTTGGGTGATATTAACATAGAATGGTCTTTAAGGACTGAGTTTACTTATATGCATTCCTTCTTTTCCCTTTAGCCAAATATTTTTTTTGCTCTCCTCTCTCCTCCCCCTCTCTGCTTCTTTCTTTCTTAAGTTCAACCACTTAAAGCACGGTGGGAGGCAAGAGGAAGAGTAGAGGGAAAGAATCATCTCCTGAACTTCAATATTCTTGTATCCCTGAGATGTGCACTGAGAAGGCAGCCTTCTAGGAACATTATTTTGAAACATGGAAGTTAGGCTTTAGTAATACATAATGGCTCCTAAGGAGGTGTCCCTAGGGGTGACCCCAACTAGTAGTTTCCTATGGGGCATCCATTATTGGTTGACACAACAAATACATGATTTTCATTTGTCACTAATAATACCTACGCTATAAACATATAGAAAAAAGGTATAATATAAAGGGCTTAGGAAGAGAAGAGTAATTATTTCAATGTACACTGTTTAAATAACACAAACAAGGCAAGGTAATATAAGAGATAGTCTCATCTCTTTAGAATAAAATAATATAGAAAATTGACATAGTATTACTCCTATTATTTTTAAAAAATCAAACAGCTCTTTTTTGGGAGTATGTCTATTGAGGATATGATGAGCAAAAAGGACATTGGCCAAGTTCAACTCACAGATTCCCATGTATTATCCTGATGTTTTTAAGTAGGTACTGTTTATGTGACACGAGCTAATTTTTTATTTCTTATTTTGATTTTTTTTCACAAAATAACCCCTATTTAAATAAAAATAATATATGCTTGCCTATTATTTAAAAAAATCAAACTATATAGAATAGTAGAGGGAAAAAAATCAAAAGGCTTATCTACTTCTGCTCAGTCCACATTTTTCCAAATGGAAGGTTTTAATGAGAGTTCAGAGAATTTTGTCAAGTCATTTTCTTTTTTCATGGTTGATCTGTGAGCAAGGAAGCTGGCTTGGGGACCTAGACTCTACCACCTGTCACATCAGAATCCTCTGTTTCTTTCTTTAGCTTTGCTTTTTGAGGTATATGGCTTTCATTTGTTCACATTTCCTTATTTGGTGGCTGTTTGTGAAGGAATTTTTTTAAAGGTTTTTTTTTTTTTTTAATTTATTTTTTGAGACAGAGAGACAGCGTGAGAGAAGGAGGGGCAGAGAGAGAAAGGTAGTGAAGGATTTTTTATCCCTTTTTCTTCCTCTCTCCATTTAAAAACTATTTGTCCATTTTATTAGGATGAGGGAGGGTGATTTTACGCTGCTGTGTAACTGAGCTAGTAACCCAAAACCCTGCATTTGGTTTATAAAGCTAAATGTGAGGTAGATTGATATTTCCAAAGAATTTTTACCCCGTGTTCTGCTTCTTCGGGATTTGAGACTAATATGGAGTAATTAGGAAAAAAAAAGTTACATTTTGTTTCATTCTAACTCTGAGTAGATGGAAAAGCATAGAATTAATCAAACCAATCTTTGAACTCCATTGTCAACTTGCAACATGATTCACTTTCAGAGTTCAACCAGTGCACACTGGATATTCACGAACATTTTGCATGTTACATTGTAGGGCCTGTAGTGAATGTGGCAGGTATCATGATATGAAGAACTTGTTGGCTCAGCTGCTGGGGATCCTGTCACCAGGTGCCTTAAGCTTTCATCCCCTTTAGGAATTGCCTTACCTGCCGAGAAGCACCAAAGTCACACGTCCTTCCTGGATAGCCACGTCCAACGATTTGTATGGAAAAGCAAATGCCTGGCCATTTTGACGGAGCTGAGAACAACTCTGAAGAAACATTCTGGCTTGAGAACTCTTAAGAGGGTCTGTGAAACTTATTGGTCCTGCTGCTCTGCCCATTCCTTATCTTCTCTTCCTTCCTCCACAGGTGTTCATCCAAAGGTACCCCCTAATAAACGCCAGGAACACCAAACCCCCTCTCAGGATTTGTATCCAGGGAGCTCATCTGTGGCAGAAGTCATTGTGACTTTTCTCATCAACATCTACTCTATCCCTATTCTATGTTGCAGCATTTTTTTTTTTTTTTTTGTGTGTGTGTGTGTGTGTGTGTGTGTAGTTAGCTTAACACTTAGCACTGGGGTGTTTATCTAAGACAGACAGGGGGTTCCTGTCTAACTTGCCACAAAGGTTCAGATTGATCAGGGCTAGCAAGTTAGTACATAACAATTGCTTGTTCATAGGGAATGACTTGGGGACAGTCCAATCAGCGTGGATTTTAGGATTATAGTACTTATAGGAATACATGTTGCTCTCTTCTTAGATGTGAATCATATTGCCTTCAATGGCTGCTAGTATCTGTCTTCCAACAGTAGTGGAAACCAATTTGAAGATGATTATAACACACCAAGAACAGAACTGAAGCAGATGTTGAAGAAACGATCCAGGCCTGGATGGAATCATGACTAAATCCTGTCCTACAGGTGGGTATGGGTATAGGTGATTCATTAGATTTCAGTCTTTTTCTCCTAAGACACAACTCTTCAGAAATAACAAATTAAATGGCTCTGAGTACTCTTAGAAGGTAAAGATATTTTTTTTTCTTAAAAAATGTTTTTATTAACCTTTATTTATTTTTGAGAGAGAGACAGAGTATGAGTGGAGTAAAGATTTTAGCCTGATCGTAAACCGGTTTACTTATTTATATTTTTAAGTTTTTATTTATTTTGAGAGAGACAGAGACAACATGAGCAGGGGGAGAGGGAGAGAGAGAGGGCGAGAGAGGGAGAGAGGGAGGAAGGGAGAGAGAGAATCCCAAGCAGCCTCCACACTATCATGAACCGTGAGATCATTACCTGTGCTGAAACCAAGAGTCAGATGCTTAACCGACTGAGCCATCCAGGCACCCCCATGAACCGGTTTATGAAACAAACCTGCTAGCATTCAGGATAATTCTTATTGCCCTATTAGTTAGACTTGCATTAAACAACATTAAAAAGATGGAGATAATTACTATCTCAAGCACCTTGCCACACATATTTATACTTGTTGGTCATAATTTTATTGCTTTAGCTTGAATAAACATTGCTTTATTGCTTTTAGCTTTTAGCTTGCGAATGCATGGTGATTATATTGGTGAGGTAATGGAAATATTTTAAAATTCTTCCTCTTTTACCTATTAAAATGAACCAAAGTTTACCAAAAAAAAGGCTTAACACACAAAAATAAAGTATGAGTAATTATAGTAATGCCTGCGTAGTTTAGTGACACAAGAACAACACACAGTGTGTCATTTTCATTCTCAGCCGATCTTCACTTAAATAGAAATTTATTAATGGGTTTTTACACAGAAGAATGAGGTGCACAGATACAGGTCTGGGCCCTTAGTCAACTTGTGAGTACATTTTGCAGTATTATATTTTTAACCTTATTCTGTCTCATTTATTACAAGGAAAAGTATAATACAAATGGAAAATACTGGTTCCTCAGTAATAGTCATCTGACAAATTCAGCTGACAAATGAGTATTTTTCTGGAGATTGAACTGAAAAATATGTATGTAAATGAACAAAGAACAGAAAAGAGACTAAAAGTAGCAAGAATATAAAAATATTCCCTTAGTTTTGAGTGTGTGCATGTATGTGTGTTATAGACGTTCTGATGATATAAAACCAGCAAGGACTATTCTCATTTCAGCACCAGCAACGAACTAAAATCAGAGAGGAACAATAGCCTTTATTCACTGATGACTCAACAGACTGAAGGTAACTTTTCCGCAGCACACTTGGGGATTTATAGACAGAAAGTGGTTTTGATTATTTTCTGAATGAAGTCCCATCTGACATAATAAAGAAGAATCTAAAATGTCACCAAATATCACCCCTAAAAGCTTAAGAGCACATCAAATATAAACTTTTTGAAATATCCCACCCTTAGTATTTATTTTATTTACACTGGGAAAAAATATCTGCTTATCTACGGAGGAAAAAAAAATAACTAAAGTGGTATTACCACTTTAGAAATCTTTCATTATGTTACCTTTTTTGAAGGGTGTCTAACAACAGCACTTTTTCAAATAAAAATACACAATATATTGGACAGTAAGTATTCTGATAATATTAATTCATAAAAATCATTCAAGAAGCTTAATTTGCCATTTCTGTTAGTTTAAAACTACTCTAGATAATGAAAAGAGACAAGAAGGTGCAACATGGTCCCTAAAATGGAGACTTTTGTGTGATTATAAAGTTAAATATTAAGATTTTTTGGTTAATGAATGAGAAAGTAACATAGGACTGAAATAATTAAAAGGGAAAATAATCGTTTGATGGCTTAATAGATAAGGTTTCATTTAAATTACATCACTCCATTGCTTGAAATCATTTGATGGTTTCTTACTTCCTATGAGATAAATTTCCATGTCTGTATCCGGGCATTTAAGCTTCTCCCTAATGTACTCCCAGTCTAATCTTCTTAATTTATCTTTTCACACAGATTCTTCTCTAGAACCATACTTGCTGGTCCCCCAAATTGCCCAGCATCATCTCATTTCCATGCTTTTTCTCTTCCTGTCTCCTCTCATGGCAAGAAAGTCATCTGCAACCTCCCAGATAGGACACATTCTTCTTTCTCCTCCAAATCCCCATCCCGTGTCTGATAGGGTCAAAGAAACATTATCTTACTAAACATTCCAGAATTCATCCAAGAAAGACAACTGTCTATGCATAGAAACAAACATTGATAAAGTTACTGAAAACAGAGGTGAGCTCCTAAAGTGAGGGAAATAAATCCAAGAGCTAACCTACTCTGGTCAAGAATAAGCAGGAAAAGGGGGAGAGAAAAGAGAAGGTGTGTGAGCCACGGTGGATGTGCAATACTGTGGATTTGCTCTGGAAGTTATATAATCCAGAATATATGACATCCTATTTTAGTCAATGTTTCTGTGATATCATAATCTCTAAAATCTTTGGTAGATTCTGCCACACACAGAAGACCTTTTGAATATTTTCCTTGTCTTTTATTTTGAAATAGAAGAAAGAATATAAAGTCCATATTTGTTTAACTGCCAGCAAGAAGATGAATGAAGAGACTCAAGATTCAGGATTAAAAAAAAAAAAAAAATCCAGGAAGAGCAGTGAATAGGAACAAGAAGTGGCTAGAGAAATAGCTTTTCCTTAGGATTTAGCAGAGTTCTTAGGGATAATGTGGACTTTCCACAAAGCATATCCTGGGAGTGTTGCTCAACTTACCTGTAGGGTGACCGACCACCCCAGGACCTGGCACTGAGGCATTTCCTGGGATAAAGACAGTCAGTGCTGCAACTGGAAAGTCTCAGGCAAATGGAGATGAGCTGTCCATCCTAATGAGAACAGAGCGACACTGACATAAGGTACCTCACACGCAGTGTCTTGAATGGTTAGTGCTCATTCTTTGTAAAATACTTAATGAAATAGTGACATAACATTTTTTTTTCAGTAAACACACACACACACATGCATACCTGATCTATAATACAAATCTGCACACCCTCAAATAATGACCTAAAGAGACTTAATAATTACATGAATAATTTTTCAGGGAACTTTCTTCATTCTTCTTTTGGAGTTACCTTTAAGTCATTGATTCTCAACTGGCAGTGAATGTTGTCCCCTTCCCCAAAGGAATTCATCAATGGCCGGAGAAATTTGTGAGTGTCAGAACTCATGTTTATATGGGTGGCTCCTGGAGTCTAGAGGCCACGGATGCTATTGAACATCCTACAATGTACAATACACCCTCACCCCACCCGAGGAAATATTTGATCCAAAATATCAATGATGTCCAGGTTGAGAAATCCTGATTTGGATCCTGAATCATATTTTTTCTATCATAGTATTAGCAAGTTATTGGCTTCACATGAGAACTTGATATTTAAAACCATTAAGATCATTTGAGGAGAAAGAGTGGCACTGTTTCACCAAGCACTCTTTCCAGACTAAGCACAGGGCAGTGATAGGTAAAATAATTTTAAAACATCAAAAGAAGTATCCATAAACAAGATAAGAATCTTTATGGACCAGAAGTGGAAAAGAAACACACAGCTGTAGCCTGGGCTTGCTGGGATCTGGCTCCGAAAGCAAACAAGGCAGCCAGAGTTCAATTCTGTGGAGAAACAGGATCCCAAATGCACCATGCCCGGCAGGGGACCAGCACCAGACTCAGCTCCTGATTGCAACATTCCATGAGAAAGATAAAAGCCTTTATGCTGCTCCTGAGCTATAGCTTTTATAAGTTCTGTATTCGTCAGTATAGCCTAGATTATGCTGTTGACAAGCAGCTCCACCATATATCGGACTAAAACAATGAAAGCTTATTTCTTGCTCAGCTACATGTGCACCATAGGTTGATAAGGTGTCTGTGCTCATTCTAGACCTAGGCTGACAAAGAAGCCACTGTCTCTATATGTGCTGGCATCCAGGTCCAAAGAAGAACTCTAGAAGGTCTTGCATCAGCAACTGTGTGCTCTGGCCTGGTAGGAAGACATACCACTTCGGGCCAAAAGTTATTAGCTAACACTCATCACTTGGCCCCAGGAAGTACAATTCTATCATGTTCCTGGAAAGAGGATTAACTGCACTAATGAATGCCACAAGCTCTGTATCTAAAATTCTTAGAAGAAGCATAAAAAGCTGAGAACCGGGTGTGGCAAGCTGCTTGCTTCTTCAATGACTGGCTCTCTGATAACTTCAATTTTAGAATAGGTTAGAAGCTTCAAGTTATGAGTATGAGATCTGAGCATAATGCGAGGGCTCTTGATGAGGAGGACAGGAAGAAACTGACTATATATGTATCATTTAATACAGGTAGGGAAGAGTGAAGGAAGAGAAAGAAAATATGCCCTACTTAAGATCATCTTGCAATCTATAATCTCAAGCCACCCAAGGAAACCCAGTGATATTTCCAATTTTCCACTGCCGGACAAATAGTGGGATTTCACAATCTTGCTGTCTTATAATTAGGGCTGGAATGTGAAAAGAAGTGATGTATTTCAATTCCAAGTTGGAGATTATAAAAGCTGATGTATGATCTCCCATGTTCTTTTCTTTCCATAATGCAAAAAGGTATACTCCAAATAGTATAAGGTCCTATAGCCTATATATGACTGAGAATAATGTAGAACAGGTCCCCCAGTAGATTTGAAATTGATATGTGGTGTGGGCGCCTGGATGGCTCAGTCGGTTGAGCCTCCGACTCTCGATATTTGCTCAGGTCATGATCTCAAGGTCGTGGGATCAAGCCCTGCCTTGGGCCCTCTGAGGGTGTAACCTGCTTGGGATTCTCTCTCTCCCTCTCTCCCTGCCCCTCCCCTGCTCTCTCTCTCTCTCTCTCTCTCTCAAAATGAGTACATAAACATTAAAAATTTTGATATGTAGCTTAAGTGAGTTATCTGTATGTATTGTTTTAATCCACTGAAATTTTGGTATTATGAAGAAAATGTACTTTATCATTCAACTGATAGTTATTCAGTTGATACTTATTGAGTGCTTAGGAAATTTTAAACATGGTACATGTTTAGCTAGACTTTCAAAAGAATGGAGGGTATGAATTGGTGAAGATCATGGTGGGAGATGTTCCAGACTCTGTGAATAGCAGAGGTAGAGTGTTAGCCCAGTGTATTGTTTGACATGGTCAAACAGATGAGGGTGTTTGCTTGAGTGTATAGGTAAGATCAGCTCGAAGGAAAATTTCATGAGAGAAGGAATAAGATGTAAATTATAATAAGGAAGGGGGCATCAGTTAATGAAGAATTTTTGGTTCTAGTGTGAAGAATTAAAATCTTGCGCTCTTGAGAATAATTTAGGTTCTTTTAGAGGAGAATGCCACATTGAAGTTGTGCCCACATATTAGTTGTTTTTAATAATGATTAACCTAGTAGTCATATTTGGATGATTTAGAATGTGGAGCAGACCGCAGAACTGTTATAATAAGCTAAGTGTGAAATAGAGAGTATAACTCAGGTATTGATAGTGGGAATGGTATAACCTTGAGAGTGATTTACAAAAGGGACTATTAATAGGACTTTTTGATTAGTATACATTAGAAAGTTAGGAGGGGGCAAATTAAACTAAATAAAGCCCCTCCCCCCCCCAAAAAAAAAGAAAAGAAAAGAAAGTCAGAATCAAAGTCACTCGCTTGGGAGACAGGTAAGGTGTTTCGTTTGCAAGAGAAAGTGATGTTAAACTACAGATTTTAGAGTTGGAGAGACATCTCATAGTGATATTGGAATGCAATTACAATTCCATGGTTCATATGGGAAGTTAGGACCGGAGATACAGATTTATTAACCAACGTTTTATTTATTCCATTGACTTAGTTCACATTCACTAGACCAGCAAACAAAAGTTGCAGTGAGTCACTTATGTGACACTCAGTAAAAGAAAAGGTAAGGCCAAGTTTTTAGTTATGTTGTTCTATTTGTCACTGACAAGCTTTAGAATTTTTAGTGTAAAAAAAATGGCTACGATTAAGGTAGAGGAGAAAGGGGATTGCCAAAACATAGGGATAATTTGTAATTTAGACTTGCCCTCTTCACCCAGCTTTAAGGAGCTTAACGCTCAGCTACAGAACTGGCTTTTGGCTGATCTGAAGAACAAATAAGAACTCGCTCTGGGAGATAATCTTTTTTATTAGCTCCTTTAAAGGTTTTAAGTTATATGTGCACGTTGTGGAATGTAGTCACTGTAGTTACTGCTTTCGAAAATTGTTGACACTTGTATAATTCAAGACTAGATTCATTATGAGTATCCAGAAATACGCTGTGCTTAAGTGAATTTATATTTGCATTCAGAAATGTTAAAAAAAAATGAATATTTTCTTCTCGAGCCATGGCATTTGCGATCTTTGTTGTATGGCTAGAAGCTCAAATAAAAAAAAAAAGTGTTAGCTTTATATAAAATACTTAATGCAAAATAGTATAGTGTTAAAAATGCTTCATGTGAACTTGATAGCATGGATCTCATTAAGAAATAAGCAACTAATTCTTATGCATTTTATTACATGAACAAAGGAACCAGCTACACATGGGCAATAAATTTCAATCAATGCTGATTTTTCTATTATTTTCATAATATTTTTATTACCTGAAAAAGCAGAGCAATTTTCATATCAAGATTTCAGGAATCTTGACAAACGTTGTATTATCATCTAAAGGATAAAATAAATGTTGCTGACAATAGCAGGTAAGCTAAATTATTTAAAGTAATAATGTGCCCATGATTGAATGTATATTAATTCTGCTTTTGGAGAAAAAGCTATTTCTGACTGAATTATTATTATTACTGAAGGAGAAATTCTTCTAGACTACAAATCCCCAAAATATGTATGATCCAAGTATTTAGGATTCCTAAATCAGGTATTTTGCTGAGATTTTACACATATTAAATTATACAATAATCTCCAAAATGGTTTTTGTGTATTGATTCAGTCTCCAAATAGTGAAAAATTCTTGATAATTGCTTTTTTTTCCCCCTGACTTCCTAACAAATTTATAATTAGCCATCAGGACAATTGAAATGCTGTTAGACCCAGACAGACCAGATTCTGCTGTCTATAATCTTCTAAGAATTATCCTATTTTCACATAGTCTGGGAATCTGTTCGGGGACTTTTAAGCTATTAAGAAATAAGTGCTTAAACCATGTCTGAAAGCAGATGGTTGAAAACCTGATGGCCAATTTCTCATCCTATGTGGGAGAATTCTTTGTGTGTGACATAGGATGAAAAACAGGCCAAATGATCTCAAAACAACATCATTGGAACATTTTAACTCCATGAAACACATATTTCCAAAGGGAGATTCTGAACACCATGGAATTTGTTTTTCCTCCCTTATGGGGCAAAGAAAACATTTTCCTTTTTCTTTTTCTTTAATGTTTTAAAAAACAACTAAAAAAGAGCCACGCACATTTTCTTAGTGGTATCATTTTTCTGATAGCTGAGATAATTCTAAATTCTCTTCTGCCGGCCTAGAGGAAGAACATTACTGATTTTATATTTCAGGTATACTCGTGACTTAGGCTTCACTTTGCTAAGGGAGGAACTTAAAGAATTTACACCAAGACGAACTATTGTGAGAGTCAAGAATCTGGCTGACTGCTTCATAAGGGTCCCCATTTTGAATCGTAAAAGCAATATGAAACTTTGTCAAAACGTGATAGAAATAGCAATCATGTTTTCTATGGCTACCCTAGAAGTCTAAATACTTAGATGCAGAAGCACTCTGGCTACCACTAGCTGCCATGATGATTGGGTGGAAATTGTCAGGACTCCAATCTCACAAGCATAGAAGAGAGAGAGTATCACTTCAAAATCAGAATTAACCAATTGCATAGCCCGTACATAGCACAGTTTTAAGGAGTTTAAAATGGTTACTGGTGACCACTCTATGAGATAGCTACACTAATTATCCCCGATTTAGAAAGAGGAGCTGCTACTCAGAGCAGTTAAGGAACTGAATTAGGTCATACAGTGAGGACGTGGTCAGCTCTGCAGTTCCCACTCTCAGCCAGCGGGGGTGCTGCCTCTCGGGAGCGCGTTGCGGTGTGCCGCGTCACAGCAACGAGGGGTGCCCCTGCTTCCAGCATCACCTTGACTCTTTAAAACCACAAAGCCATAAAACCTTTAAAGGGCTCATACTTTTCTCCTTGGTTTTGTACAGTAAGGAAAACCCGCTACCAAACAATATACAAAGTTTTTGTTTTTGTTTTTAATTTTTGGTCAATGTGCAAACCAGAATGGTTTTCAGTTTTGATGGTTAACAAAGGTAATAGAATTTGGCGAGGCATCCTGAGAATTCGTCATTCTGGAATAGCTATAGACAGAAGTACTATCTGTAAAGAGAAACATTACTTCTAAAGTAAATGTTCAATCTTAAAATTATAGAATTACCTGTGAAAATGAATTACCATAGAATTGTCATAGAAAATGAAAAATGAGGAAGAGAGTCTATCATCCTGGTGCTGATCTTGACAGAATTTTATTTGTAACTGTTTATGGGCCAGTGGGTACGATTCCTGGTGAGTTGCCTTGTATAGTAACACACATGTATCAGAGACTGTGCCCATGCACACACTAGCACACAATTACTTATATAGCTAACATAATACAGTGTTTTCCAATTAACTTTATGGGCAAGTTTTGTGACAGAAATTTCATTCTCGTGAATACATTACATTAAGTATTTTGGTTTCAGGGAGTGCAATCTGAATCCATGTGGCTCTTGGATTCTTACTGAAATATAACATGATTTCCAACTCTGCTATGGTCCTGTATTCCATACACTCAGCAATTATGTTATATAGGAAGCCATAGGCTGAACTGTTGAAAAACATCTCTGGATCGAACAACAATGTATTCAAATGGAAGTAAATAAGAACCGGTTATCTCATGAAAATGGCCTCATGTACCAGGTGAATGATATCTAGATAATTCTGTGGTTACAACTCCAGAGAGGTAACGATGCCAAAGCATATACAATATTGTTCATCATTTAAGATTCATCATATTTTGTAAAAAGCAAAGTCTCTGTTCTCCTCATTCAGTGCAACTTCTCGAAAGTATGGCCAGAGCAGGAAGAAATGCTTTTAGTTCCCCTTAGAATCGGACCAAGGAAACAGTATGAGGTATATGTACCAACTTCTGAGACTTGTTTCCTGGGAGATCTAAAACATATTTATTTCAGAATATTAAAAATAAACTGTAGGCTAAAAACCATCTACAGATGAAACCAATGTGATTCAAGAACTCTGAGTGTGGAAAATGAAATCACAGTTCTGCAATCAGTGAGTGTAGGTCATCTATGTTGCTTACCAGAGGAAGCAGGTGTGGGAGGTGGTGGTTAGAATAAGGCCATTAGAATGTGCATTGGTGTGGTGCTGTAGGAAAGGAAACTATTTTCTGCTTGTTTCTCTAATTGGAAAAATTATTCTTCTGATGCACAGTTTCTCATCAGAGCATCTTGGAATAACACAGAAGCGGTTACTGAAGAAATGTAGAACCCTGAAATTAGAGAAAGATGAAAAACTTGAGGACCACACAAATAGAGAGAGAATAGTGAGTTCTGTGGTTATAAATATTTAGTGACAGGCATTTTGCAAATAAAATTAGAAGAAGCCACTTCCCACCCATCCTTAAGAATAGAATTAATAAAATCTGCTATTAATATACAGGACTGGAAAACTTGTAAAGCTTAAGAAAATGAAGAATTCTGCCCAGAGATTATTCACCTAGCAACACAAGAGAAAGAGAGAGAGAGAATGAGAGAGAGAGAGAGAGAGAGAGAGAGAGAGAGAGA